>NC_143409.1:48122559-48137858 GCF_052110815.1 Crocodylus siamensis
GGTGTTCATCTAACCTCCTCTTAAAAACCCCCAGGGTAGGAGCCAGTACCACTTCTCTTGGAAGTAGTTTCCAGATCCTAGCCATCCTGACTGTGAAGTCGCACCTCCTGATATCTAGCCTAAACCTACCCTCTGCCAGCTTGTGACCGTTATTCCTGGTCACTCCTGACGGTGGTCAGGGAACCAGGGACTCCCCCAGTGCCTGCTGGTCCCCTCTGACTAGTTTATAACAGGCCAGCTAGATCCCCCCTCAGCCTTCTCTTGTGGAGGCTGAACAGGTTCAGGTCCTGTAGCCTCTCCTCATAGGACCTGCCCCTGCTGTCCCCTGACCATACAAGTGGCCTCCTCTGGACCCTCTCCATGCTGTCGACATCCCTCTTGAAGTGCGGTGCCCAGAACTGGATGCAGTACTCCAACTGCGGCCTGACCAGTGCCACATAGAGGGGAAGGATCACCTCTTTGGACCTGCTCGATGATGCATCTGTGGATGCATGGTAAGGTGCGGTTGGCCTTCCTGACTCCCTCCCCACACTGCCGGCCCATGTTCATCTTGGAGTCAATGATGACTCCAAGATCCTTTTTCGCCTTTGTGCTGACAAGAGGGGAGTTACCCAGCATGTAGGTGTGGTGCCGGTTGTTCCTCCCCAGGTGCAGCACCTTGCACTTGTCTGTGTTGAATCCCATCCTATTCTTATCCGCCCACCCCTGTAACCTGTCTAAGCCTGACTGTAGCCTGTTGCTTCCTTCTAGTGTGCCCACATCCCCCCACATCTTAGTGTCGTCAGCAAATTTGAACAGGGTGCTTCTTACCCCCTCGTCCAAATCACTGACGAAGATGTTGAACAGTGCGGGCCCGAGGACCGAGCCCTGGGGGACCCCACTGCCCACGTCCTTCCAGGTTGAGAAGGACCCATCCACTACCACTCTCTGGGTGTGGCCCTCCAGCCAGCTGGCGACCCATTTGACTGTGTGGGTGTCGACACCACAGCCCCCCAGTTTCTTAATGAGAACGGGGTGAGAGACAGTGTCAAAAGCCTTCCGGAAGTCCAGGAAGACTATGTCTACTCCTAACTCTGCATCTAATGATTTGGTGATCTGATCGTAAAAGGCCACCAGGTTGGTCTGACAGGACCTGCCATTGATGAACCCGTGTTGGTTTCCCCTAAGAATGCAGTCCCTTGCTGCATGTTCAGTTCATATTCTTCAGTTCAGTTCATATTTTGCATGTTCAGTTGATATTCTTTCTAACTTTTAAAGCTTTGATTTCTATGCAGCCATGGTTTCTGTGCAGCCATGATTAAACCAGAAATTTTAATCTTACCTTTGAAAGTTGTCAAAAATATTCTCTCAGAGTTTTTTTCTCTTGGTTTAAAAAATAAAAGCTTCATCTGAGTCAGTTCCTTTTATACCCAGTAAGATAAAAGTAGGGCATAGGTGCTAATGAAAACTGGAGGGGAAAATGAAGAAACTGGCAACCACAGGCGCCTATTCGAGCATCTGAAAAATTATAACTGAGCAACTTAGTTGTTCACTAGATTCTTTCCCAACACTTTGCTACTTCCTCCTCCCAGGTTCTCCACTTCTACCACCACTTGCAGAATTGTATGGACCCCAGTGGGATGGGGACTGTGAGAGAAAAAAATACTCATTCTGGGCACAAACGGTTTTGACTCCTTCCATCTTGGTAAAAATATTCTCATGTCCCAACCTGTTAGTTAGTCCTAGAATATCGCTGTAAAAAGAAGACATTGATCTGTGATGATTTTTCAGTACCTGGACAGCTCATGATTCTTCTCCACTCTGAAAGAAAATGGAAATAGGAATGAAAACTCCTCCTAGCAAAGGGTACAGCAAAAGGACTTTTGCATGAAGACTGAAGTACTGCTGGATAGCAATGTGAATACTCTTAAAGACCAAACCAAGCCATTGTCCCTTTCTGCCATTGCTTCTGCCCAGACACCATATATCAAAGTGGTGCTAAGCCACAAGGTCCTGTTTGACTTCTCACAAAGTTTCAGTGTCCAAACAGCATTTTACCTCATCCTCCTACATGGAAAACTGCCTGAGATATTCCTACTTGGGTCACCTCCCAGTTGCATTGATCTAATCCACTATGTTGAGCTGAAAATGAACTCTCTTGAGTAGTACACAATGCCGTTGCCACTCTCTTTTCATTGCTCATGCTATTATGAGCACAAAAGACATGCTCAGGTCCCTATTCCAATTCACAGTTGGCTTCCAATGGCAGTTTAGGATTTAGGCCTTAATCAAACACCAACTACATTAAGGTCCATGTTTCAGTTGTGAGGGACATCAACAGCTGGTGAGCACCAATCCCAGGAACAAATTGATGAGAGCTGTGGACAGACGCAATGTGTCCAAGGTGATCTTGCTCTAAAACAAAGTTTAGAAATGTACTTAGATCCTTGGCCACCCCTAGAAAGGGCTATAAAACCTTGCTGCCCAGAAAGTCTTTTCAGTACAGCAGGATTTGAACTCAGAGTGCTGACGCCTCCACCTGAAAAAGGAAGAAGGATCAACACTGTCTTATTTCAGGGGAGGTTTTACCCATAGAAGAGACAGAATTAGGTACTCTATTAGGGAGTAAAAAGAAGGCCCAGGGAGGAATAGGACCCCTGCTAAATGGGCAGAAACAGTTGGTGACGGACAGAGGGGACAAGGCTGAACTCCTCAACGAGTTCTTCGCCTCAGTGTTCCTAAGTGAGAGGCATGACAAGTCTCTCACTGGGAGTGTAGGGAGGCAGCAGCAAGGCACCAGACTTCCATGCGTGGACCCTGAGGTGGTGCAGGGGTCACTTGGAGGAACTGGATGCCTTTAAGTCGGCAGGCCCGGATGAGCTCCATCCGAGGGTACTGAAGGCACTGGCCGACATCATTGCAGAGCCACCGGCGGGAATATTTGAACGCTCGTGGCGCACGGGTCAAGTCCCCGGAGGACTGGAAAAGGGCCAATGTGGTTCCCATTTTCAAGAAGGGGAGGAAGGAGGACCCGGGTAACTATAGGCCAGTCAGTCTCACCTCCATCCTTGGCAAAATCTTTGAGAAAATTATCAAGGCTCACATTTGTGAGAGCCCGGCAGGACAAATTATGCTGAGGGGAAACCAGCACGGGTTCGTGGCAGGTAGATCGTGCCTGACCAATCTAGTCTCTTTTTATGACCAGGTCACAAAACGCCTCGACGCAGGAGGAGGGGTGGATGTCGTATACTTGGACTTCAGGAAGGCCTTTGACACAGTATCCCACCCCATACTGGTGAACAAGTTAAGGGGCTGTGACTTGGATGACTGCACAGTCCGGTGGGTGGAGAATTGGCTGGAGGGTCGCACCCAGAGAGTCGTGGTGGATGGGTCGGTTTCGACCTGGAAGAGTGTGGGCAGTGGGGTCCCCGCAGGGCTCGGTGCTTGGACCGATACTCTTTAATGTCTTCATCAGCGACTTGGACGAGGGGGTGAAATGTACTCTGTCCAAGTTTGCAGATGACACTAAGCTATGGGGCGAAGTGGACACGCCGGAGGGCAGGGAACAGCTGCAAGCAGACCTGGACAGGTTAGACAAGTGGGCAGAAAACAACAGAATGCAGTTCAACAAGGAGAAATGCAAAGTGCTGCATCTAGGGAGGAAAAATGTCCACAGCACACCTACAGCCTAGGAAATGACCTGCTGGGTGGCACGGAAGTGGAAAGGGATCTTGGAGTCCTAGTAGACTCCAAGATGAACATGAGTCGGCAGTGTGACGAAACCATCAGAAAAGCCAATGGCACTTTATCGTGCATCAGCAGATGCATGACAAATAGGTCCAAGGAGGTGATGTTTCCCCTCTATCGGGCGCTGGTCAGACCGCAGCTGGAGTACTGCGTGCAATTCTGGGCGCCGCACTTCAAGAAAGATGCGGATAACCTGGAGAGGGTCCAGAGAAGGGCCACTCGTATGGTTAAGGGCCTGCAGGCCAAGCCCTATGAGGAGAGATTAGAGGAACTGGACCTTTTCAGCCTCCGCAAGAGAAGGTTGAGAGGCAACCTGGTGGCTGCCTATAAGTTCGTCAGGGGGGCACAGAAGGGAATTGGTGAGTATTTATTCACCAAGGCGCCCCTGGGGGTTACAAGAAATAATGGCCACAAGCTGGAGGACAGCAGATTTAGATTAGATATTAGGAGGAACTTCTTCACAGTTCGAGTGGCCAAGGTCTGGAACGGGCTCCCAAGGGAGGTGGTGCTCTCCCCTACCCTGGGGGTATTCAAGAGAAGGTTGGATGTGTATCTAGCTGGGGTAATGTAGGCCCAGCACTCTTTCCTGCTTATGCAGGGGGTCGGACTCGATGATCTATTGAGGTCCCTTCCGACCCTAGCATCTATGAATCTATGAATCTATTAAGTCCACAAGTGTCATCATTATTTAGCATTGATGCATAAGAAGCAGACAGTCAGCCGGGGGGCAGAATAACAGCAGGCTTTGAGAACATGGAAATATTGCATTAGGGAAAGAGAAAAACTCACCAAGTTTCTGTTGAAGGTCACCTAAATAAGACACAGTCAGAAAGAAAAACACACTGATTGAGTCTCTCAGTGGACTGAATGAACACCAGCCCTCTCAAGAGAAAATCTATCCAAAGACTACAAAGGTCTGGTCTACAAAGACCAGGTATCGCAGCTAGCCACAGTGAGCTAGGAGGTCCTAGGGAAGGATTCCTGTTCAAGAATATGGGCTGGCTTCAGAGCAGCATAAAGTTCCTCATGACCCCAGGTCCATGACACTGACCCTGATATGAACACTGAAACCCTGCACATCCCCTATATGAAAATCTGTACAGTCCAGATCCTGATGACTGCACTCCTATGTTTCGGCTACACTGATACTTCTCATATGACCATGGGAAAGCATAACCATCCTTTTATTTCACTGGACAAAGATTTTCCCTTTTATGAGGGAAAGAGATGCTGCAGCATGTGCTAGCAACAAGGGTATTTTTTCAGGGGCTCTGAAAGTTTTGTATTATGCACCTGGTAAAGCTGGTTTCACCATTTCTTAATGGGCATTATTTCCCATGTAAGTTAGATTAAAGTATTAGAAGAAAACTCCCTTACTAAACAGACAATAACAAGCCTTAGAAAACTTATGTTTTCTCTTGAGATAAATAGTCAGGAGAATGAATCCAAATAAAACCACTAGCATCACACACAGTGCCACCATCCAGGGATTCACCTTTGGGAAAAAGGGATCTGAAAAACAAAATACTTGGGAATTCGATTAGTGCGCAACTGGTGACAAAAAAATAAATGTCTGAACTCCACAGAAACATATAACTATTCTCCAACAATTTTCCAACTGGTTTTACCTGGGGGCAGAATGAGAGCACAATCTCTTCAGCACTACTCAAAAACCAGAAATGGATTCCAAATACGCCTCGAACTGAGCACGTCTGCACAATCATGAATGCACCAAAATTACTGCACATTACATTTAGTATCTGTGGGTGCCCGTACACAAATGTGGAGGCTTCTTCAATGTGCTGCAATCCCATGTGTCGGAGCAGACTTGATAAACTGAGTCTGCTGGAGTCTGGTTCATTGCCACACTCCAGCAGCCTCTTGCATCGTGTGTATCAGCAGCGTCCCTGCATTTAAAAATGTTAGTGGTGACACTTGAATTTAATCAACTAAGCGTTAGTTCAAGCACCCCTAGCACCCTTTTTAAGTATGGGGGTGCTGACACAAGAGACTCGGTGGCACTTTAAAGCACCACCCTGCAATTACCCCTGGAGCACATGTAAAAGTGCCCTGAAATACCAGGTGCTAACTCAATGTGTAGTAACCAGTGCCAGTGAACAGTGATGCCAACACAGTCTTTCAGTGATGCTAATGTGCAGTAGACTAATTCTGCACATAGGTGTGGGTTTTACCAGGATGTGTTATGTGCAGTAGAATTAAGCTACTACACATTTATCATCTCATGTAGACTAGCCCACTTACAGTTTTAAAATTAATTTATCAGTGAACCAATAGGATTTGGCTGATGAAGTGCTTTTTGAGGAACTAAATAATTCAAATTAGCAGAGGATGTGACTGAAATGATTTTAGCGAGTTACACCAGGAATCAGTTTGTTCATTATTTTTCAAAAAAGCCAGACTGTAATCAAGGTAATCAAATTAGTCCAAATATGGATTAGCCACCCATCTTCCCCATATAACTTCTGTTAAAATTTCACCTGCTTCCAAAGGTGGTGATTTGGGGTTATGGATGGCAACCAACCTGATATAAAAACTGCCGATTCCTTCACTTGATTGAGTAAGTTATTTCTGATCCAACAGGACAAGTTCTGGTGCGAATGTTCATATATAATGATAGAGTTTTCTATTTCAAACAGGCCGTCCTTCCCCTTGGAGCTGGTTCCAGAACGTGGTGTTAAATTTTGTCCACTTTGGTCTCTCCACAGCACTCTGGGCTCAGGAAACCACCCTGCTGATCGACAAACCATTCGTATCTCTCCATCCTGGTAGTTCTCAAAAGAAATTTGAGGAGCAGAGCCTAAGCCTAGAGGAAAATTAGGGGCATTTCTGTAAAAGTTACGATTTAATTTTGTAAACTGGAAGGCATGGCATTGAGAGCCTTTGCACTCAAGAGGATCGACTACTGTCAGTTGTGAAGTTATGCAGGGAAGAGCACTGGTATTTCAGTCTCTAACTGCTATTCCCCTAGTTGCCTCATGGGGCTCCTATAGCTATGTAGGGAGCTGGCTGTGATGAGCTGGAAATCCAGTGTATCGCAGCAGACTCAATAAATCACGTCTGTAGGACCACGGACATTAACGCACACCAGCAGACTTTAGTGTCACAAGAATCAGCATCCCCCACCCTGGGAAATGGTGGTGAGGTGTTTTGAACTAAAGCTAATTTGATGAACTTTAGTTCAAAGCACCCTGCTGCCATTTTTCAGCTTGGGGGACACTAATACATGTAACCCATGGGCACTTTTAATTAGCTCAGCTTGCTAATTAAAGTGCCCGCGCCTTGTGGAACACATATAAAAGTCCCCATGGAGTCCAGAGCCCAAGCTAGGTGCTTCAGCTCCCTACCCACAGGATCGGGAGAGTCAGGCACCTACAAACATGATCCATAAATGCTACCAGCTAAATGGTCAACTTGGTTTTGGGCCTGATCTGGAAAGTCGCCTAGATTAGGCTTTGAATGTGAATTGGGCAGAACAATGTCTCATTTTCAGTGCCTGCATCACTAGATAGTTCTTATTATGTCTAGCAGCAAAGGGTTAGGCTCCTACAGCCAAATCTCATGTCACTTTACATGGCCAAAAGAGTTTTCCAGACTCGTAAGAGCCATTTCTGGTACTAATGCTTCATTTGAAGTGTTAACATTGGTGTGGTGTGGATGTAGAAACATCCACATAGCAACTCCACATGCTCAGTAGGCTGCATTCTGGCCAGGCGGTACATGGCAATGAGTGTGCGTACAATGCGTATTCATAAGTCACAAAATTATATCCCCCAAACATTCTCTGGCTGGCAGATTTTGACAGAGAGGATGGAGGTTGTCCTGTATTTAAGACCCAATAGTTGAGAGGTCAGGTCACTTGCCTGGAAAGAAAGAGACATGGATCCTAAGCCTGCCTCTCCTCTGCCTCCTCTGCTCAAGGTGACCAAAGCCAGCTGTCTCCTTCCACAACAGGTGCCCATGGCCATGTGCATCCTTCTTTTATTGACCCCAAATGCAGGAAGTCTGCTGAATGACCAGTACCCCATGGGTAACATTGTCTTTCTACTGGTTATCTAAGTGGCTACTTTTTAGTTGTCATATTGTGAAAGAAATATCTGTAAGTCATACGAAAATGGCACAGATACAAGTCACTGACCTGCTACCCTCAGTTCCATTATGGCTTCTGCATAAGAAATCCCGTCTGTAAGAGAGCAGTGATATGGCCCCTCATCCGACGGTCTAGTACGGAGAATCTTCAAGGAAACACGTCCGTCCATGAGGCCGTCTTTCAACAGCTCTGTCCTTCCATGATATTCTGGCATCTGCTCTTCATACTGATCTTTCCCACTGTGGCAGAGGTGCACAGATGTCTGAGGCTCATATTGGAACCACCTCACTTCCACGTTCTCCGCAGTCGTGTTGAGGGACAAGTGACAAGGCAATACGGTTTCCTGCCCCACAATGGCAATCACTGGCTGATCAGGTCCAATGACCTTAAATTGGGCTGTGAAATGTATGAAGCAATAACTCAAGGAGAGAAGGAAAAGGAGATTTTCCACATGAATCACCAGGAGGCAGATACCCACCTTGGAGGAAATCAACCAGAACTGGTAAAAGTACAAGCAGCTGAAACAGTCTTCCCATGGAAAGCATCGTGGTGCAGACACAAGTACCTTTCCAAATATTTCAAGTGTAATAGCCTTTTCAGCCGCAGTACATCTGTGCAGCACCTGTGGCACCTCTCTCCACAGCCAAGAGCAGCTGCAAGAGGCTGCGCAGATTTGTGGCTTCTCTCTCCACCCCCTACAGAGAGGGGATATAGGGTTGGCTGGGGCAGAGAGCAAAAGAGCGCAGGATTTTGACTCTCCACCCCAAATCCTCCCAGCCTCTTCTCTCCCCATCACACCAGGGAAGAGAGGGACTGAGGACTGGGGCAGGAAAGCACAGCTCTGGCAGTGGCAACAGCTGAGGTCACAAGTTTTTAGTGGTGGTGTAGGGGTGTGTCGCTGTGGTGGGAATGTGCTGCCACCGGGCTTCCACCTCTCCCGCCCCTATGGCCCAAATCTCTGCTTTTCCTCACTTTACTGGAGCAGAAAGGTAGAGCAGGGATTGGGGTCCAGAGTCCAGCCCTTGCATCAGCAGTGGGCAGTAAGCAAGCATCTGCTGGGAGGGTGCTGGCTCTCCGTGAGTGCAGGGCTCCCCGTGGGGACACAGCAACAGCGCGAAACCCAGGGGGAACCTGGCAGCTGAACAAGTGTCAGGCTCTCTACCCCATTCACACAGCACTGGGAGTGTTCAGAGACATTTGAAATGTTTCAGTCATTACGTCTGCTCCCCTCCCCCACCCCTCGCCATTGCAAGCAAACTTAACTTTCAGTTATAGCTGTAGCTGACAACTCCACCCTTAGCTAACGTTACAGGGAGCTATTCAGTGGCTGCACATGGCAGTTTGTGTGGAATACTGAATGCATTTTTTCATTTAAAAGTCTCAGTGTTTTTCTTTGGAAATTTTCTGAAACATTTGCTCCACAAAAATTATGATTATTTTGAATTGTCTGCTTACTTTGCAATGGGAACGCATTGATATTTTGGGAAATGTTTTTCTCAAGAGCTTGCTTTTCTTGACCTCTGTGCTTCCATGTGTGCAGTGGGGTGGTGGTGAGTGTGTTCAATAAAATGGTGATAAGGACCATATCAATACCAATACAGGAAAAGGAATATAGTAGGGTGGAAAAACAAGGATTATTCCTCTGAGGAGCTTGTTGGAAAACACATTTTCTGTATGTCTAGGGAGATGTGCATGCATGCATGCCCATTTCTTTTCAGTTGTCACAAATTCCTTAAGATGATACCATCTCTATATCAGATAACTAAGTAATTCCCAGAGGAAGCAAAGGGACATGCATTGATGAGGGGATTCCTCCTACTAGATGTTGGCTTGAAGATGTGAAAAGTCATGAAGAAAACGATCACACCAGGAAGAGACATGCTCACACTGAAGCATTGAAATGAGGAGGCCTTCTTCTTCATAGTGAGTCAAATACAAAAGTAAAAGGAGCACGAGGAAGAGTATGAACCTGGTGGGTAAAGCAGAGAAGAACATGATCAGACCTAGTACAATGAATCTAGCCTTTTCTGGTTATGTGTATTGAAGATAAAGAAGATGATTTCTTGTAGGTGACACTTTGCCTTCAATGTATCCAGGTTGGGGCTCCATGTTCATCCTGCAACTATATTATACTAACAAGCGATATAAACAATTGCAAATGGGGATACATTTCAGCTAAAGCGTGTTTGAATTGAATCTCCAGCTTCTCCGCTTTCCTGGGTCCTTGTAAGCTTTTTTCTTCCTTTAACAACCTTGCTCTTACAAATAGTTTTTTATACTCAAGGAGCAATAACTTCCATGAGAGGGAGCTGTCACAGAGCTTGAGTGGCCATTGGAACAGCTCCTAAAGCAGGATGACTGACCAGAAGTCCAGACACACAACTGGAAAAGCTTTGGGAAGAGAGAACTCGATGCTGGGCAGCAGAATTATTTCTTGGTCTCTCCTCCAGCTTCCACGGCCTGTCTCTGCCCCGGCACGGCCCACGGGGCCAAGGGATACTACAGCCATTTCATCCAGGAAGATCTGGGATGCCGGCACGCCACAGTGGGTGAGGCCAAGCAGCACAGCGTTGGGGCATTGGCATGGTGCAACAGTGGTTGCCCAACCCACCATGTGGTGTGGCAAGAGGTAGCCCATGTGTTGTGGTGCAACATGTGGTCCAGGGACTATGTATTCTGCACCCCCAGCCATTCAGAAGTAGGACAGCCCTGATTTAGACATCTAAAAACCGACAAAGTATGACTTAGGCATCTAAACCTGGTGGAGGCTTGCTGACCAAGCATGGAGTACAAACCCCAGAGGCACCTGGAAGCAGGAAGTGACATGAGAAGAAACCCTGCAGAGCGCTGCTGCTGGACTGGACATGCCAGAAAACCTTGGGGGCGGCAGGAAGAGGTGAGGGGATCTCTTTGAGCCCGGGCTGGCTACGTGCAAGAACTGCTGGAGCTGATGGTGCTGCCCTGAGCTGAACTGAAAGGGAGAGACGTCCCTGCACAGCACAGATGAACCATAGACCGACTGCACAGGATCCCTGACCTGCAGATCTGCACAAAGCGACTCTGGACTAAAGGCTGGTTCTTGATGACATCCCCAGAGGTGGGCATGGGACTCTACATGCTGAATGTATGTACCCCAGCAGTACTGACCACTACCTGTTTACTTGCCCCCTAAGTGTATGTTGTTATACTGTGGATGCGTACGTACCTGTATTTGTCTCTTGCCATTGGCCTGTGACCCTAGCTCCTAAGACACTTGATATAAAATACATCCCTCACTGGCTGTAGTGACAGTGCCTGACACCGCAGGGGTTTGTTATACACTTCTTCCTTCTCCCACCAGACTGGGGGGCTCCTTCTCTTGAAAATGTTCCCACTCTAGGAGGCCACAGCTAGAGGGATTGGAAACTCAGGTAGAGGAACAGTCCAGACAATACAAGGTCTTGTCACATCCCAGATTTTACTTCTAAAAAGCAGGTACAATTTCTCAAGTCCCAGATGCCCAACAGAAAGGGAGGAGCCTTGCTCTATGCTGAAAGGGGAGAGAGAAAAATGGTATATACAAATGGCAAGTAACAATAAGGCAGTAGATTGTGTGTATGGTTTGGAAGATGCAAAAAGTGACTGACTTCCTTCTTCTGCTCTTAAGGAGAAAAGACAACTGTGGATAAATAAGGGTAATAAACTGGTGGTGACATTTCCTTAGGTGGCTGTTTGTAGTTACTTAAGTGCCAAAAATGCCACTTACATGGAGATAACAGTTCTATTAGGGATTCAGTTACAGAGGCTTAGATAACTATGCAGGGGTTTTGTTACTGAACGTGTAGACGACTGTGTAGCATGTAAGTCCCAAAAACAAAATCATGGATGAAACTGATTCTTCCATTTTTAGCTCTTGTACCTAAGTGTTTAGACCACTGGCATGGGAAGATGGAGGTCTGGGGTGGAGTGTTCACTCTAATCCTGTATAATATATAAACCGCAGTTGCCTAGATTAGGTACCAAATAGCCTGAATATTGCCCACTTCCTTCTTTCATTGGTGACCTGAGCCCTTCCTGCCATGCCTCGTTGTTAAGAAAAAAAACTTTGTTCAGGAGGATGTAAATTAAACACCACTGAGCAGTGATGTATCGATCTATGGCATTGAGGTTTTGACCTTTTCTCAGACAAAGGATCTATTTATTTATTTTTCTTATTTTCCTTTAAACAACACAAATAACTCAAAGGGTGTTCTTTGAACTAAGATTACTTTATTAGGTGTCTATCCAATTTTTACATCTTGATTTTTTCTAGGTCACAGCATCTACTGGACTGGATGGACCAACAGAAGCCTGTTTCCCAAGTATCTGCTTGAAGTCTTCTCCAGCAGAGGCCAGCATTGTATCTCTTACACTCTTTAACTATCAAACATCAAGGCAAACCATATCAAGAGAATTAAAGTTTTGTCTTTTGTTCTAAAATATTAGTGTCTGCCCAAAAATAGGCTGACTTCACCTTTAAGTACATTAAATTGGAGCCAGGCTTTTTGTATCTTTCAGGGTTTTTTTCTCTCTTTTACAAGGGAATTTTCACCCGACCTAATTCTTTTGTAAATCTAGGATTCAAGAAAAGTGTACTTGTTAGTATATGTCCTTGCTGCTTCTCTCCACCAGACCCTCAGCTCCTCAGTGTCGAACCGACCCTATTAGACCTTCCTTTTTTTCTTCTGCCCCTTCCAGATAGGCAGTGTCTCTCGTCCTTTCCAGCGACCTGACAGCCGACTCCTCCCTGCTGCTGACGGCAGACTCCTCCCTGCTCCCCGTTGTCCAATCCGTTCCTTACTTCTCCCTCTCCGCCACGCCTCCACTCTTGTCATCCGGGGATCTCTCCCCCACTCCCCACTGCTGATGAGGTACCAGCTCCATCCAGCAGCTGCTGCAGAAACGCGGCTTCCTCTTTCCCCCTCCCAGGTCCTGCCAGCTCTATCATCATGACGTCTGGTTTTCAGGATCTTCTACAGAGAAGACTTAAACCTATAGTTTTGTCTCAATTTGTAGCACCGTGTTCTCACCACCACAGGTCGGGAACTCCCCAGACCTATTTCTGGCACTCCTTCTGAATCTTATCCACTGCCCCTTGCATTTACTAGTGACTGGAAAAACTGCTAGAGGCCAGTTCAGAGGCTCAGAACTTCCCTTCCCGTGTGCATTCGTTAAGAACGAACGTCATTCGTCATCATGAACCCCGTTCTTGTAGCCTAGTTTTTTGTTATTGTTTTTTCTCTCCGAAGCTCGTTACAGCTGTGTTCAAAGAATCCATTAAGGTTAGGTAGATATAACTCTCCTTTGTAACAATGGGGCTACTTGATCACATTCAGATCACCATCTTCCAGATATTTTGTGTATCTCTCCTGAATTATCTATTCTGCCAATCTACCCTATGAAGGTGTGAAACCCACAGCTATATTATTTCCTTGATCTCCCTTAGTCCCCACTTCAAATAGAGATGCACTGTTTCCCATCCAACACAGCCAACCCTGAACACTGAAGATTCTCCGTAACACTTGGGCCTGTTGCCTTTTTACTTTATGAAGCCATCCAGTTTCACTGGCATCTCTTAGCTGGGTAGCTCAGTCTCTGCTAATGCTTGATACAGAAAGTCAGTCAGCTTCTTAGCACCATCTATAGCTTCTGTGTCCCTTGCTCTCAACCTCAGCCCCTTGCACCAGTTTCTCCACAGATGGCTGGGGGAAGCGCACCCCTCACAGAGGTAGCGTGGCTCTTAGATTCTGAACTCAGAAATCTGCCCCGTTTTCTTTCCTATCTGGTGCCTTATCTTCGCCTTTTGCCCAGTCTTCTCCAAGGGACTTCACAGCGCACGCTCACAGCTAAACCCTGTTTCATTCTCTGTGATTCATCAGCACCTGTACAGCAGATCTGCGGTTGTTGGCACTTAAGGACATTTCAGAGTCTGCTTCACCTTGCAGCAACACAGACTCACTCTGCCTCTGTGTCTGCCAGGGGCGGAGGTGAAGGAGAAGGAGAGTCACTTTTACCTGCATTATTCTGTTGCAGCCAAAATTTGGGACTGGGCCTATGTATAAGGATGAAGACACTATGGTACCACTGTGCAAATGGGAAGTGAACTGTGAGTGACCTTGCCTCAGGAAAGATGATGTAAGACCCCTGAAAGAGGTGTCGTGTGAAGATTTTGGGGCCGAGTGCAGAGCCACCCAGGTAACGTGTGCACACAGCCTATAAAGGGGGGGTGTGGGCGGAGCTCGGGGTGCGCCTGGGGCCGTGTGTGGTTTTGTGTGGGACTGAGGGCGCGTGTCTGAGGGTGGCTGTGTGGCTGTGAGGTTTGGGGGCTGTGTGTCTGAGGGCACATGTGTGTGTCGTGTGGTCACGGGCGGGAGATGGACTGAGGCCCGTGTTGGAGACTGACCGGGCAGTGAGAGCACACGGCGAGACAGACTGCAGGAGCGGACGGGCGCGCCGCGGAGGCTGCGCTGTGCACGCTGCAGAGGCTCGAAGGTCTCCTCGCGGCTGCTCCCCCTCAGGTCCGCTCTTACACCAAAGTAAATGGAGTCGGCTCCCCAGACTTTTCCTCCCTGGGTGTGCGTGTCTTTGACACAGAGCGGCCCTTTTACTTCATTAGTATCACCTCCATCCCTCCCCTCCTTCTCCTGTCCTTTTATCCATTAAGCACCTTGTTAGAAAGGCAGCGAGGTGGCAGGTAAGCCACCCAGACGGCAGCGGAGATACATAAAATTACTCTTGCCCCTCTGTAATATATTCCACTCCTATCTCCCTGTTATAGTTAATTGATTAATGTTTGTTGATTAGTTGTGGTTAAAGTTACTTTTTAAATGTAGTTAGTTGCTCTTGTTTATTAATAAAGTGTGCTATTCGTTTCCGTGCTAGTTGAGTGTGTGTGGTAGTTAACCCATCTTCATCTAGTTGCCTGGTCAATCCAGTGGTGATAGATATACCCTGGTTTACCAGCTAATTGTCTCAGGGCCAAGAAACACCTCCTTTTACATGACCAGACAGTATAAGGTACAGCCCATTGAGCAACCTCATTTAATTAGGCACTTAATTAAGTCCCCACATCACAGTTTTGGCATCGGTGGCTGGGTCTGCTTGGGATTAATTCATTTTCAGTAATGACATGAGGTGGGTTAATTGACTGTGATTGACTGGGTCTGTGCTTCTGCGCTTGTCGTGTGGCAAATCCCCGTCAGGCCATCCTGTCAGTTCGTGCGCGTGCTCTGCCCTTTGGCGCCACTTCGGTAGGGCGGCGACAGCGAGACGAGTCCTCCCACCAACCGCCTGCGCAGCCCGGCGCACGGCAGGGCCAGCTGCTGGAGACCAGTAGGAACTGCAGGCCCCCGTGACGAGTGGTGTTAAAAGCGATGAAAAGAGGAAAATAAGTATGTGACACTAGAGTCAGAAACCATTGGTTCCTTCCTTTATTCCAAATAAAGGA
>NC_143409.1:48137958-48172017 GCF_052110815.1 Crocodylus siamensis
TGGTGATAAACAATGGGATGTTTGTCTAAAACTACAGACCATTGTTTTCTGTCCAATTTCCCATTCGATGATCTTGAAGGGTCCAAATCTCGTATCCATTGTTCACGGATTCTGTTTCAAATTTCACACAACTTTTAATTGGATGGACTTGATTTCTTTAAGCATGGCATTAATCCACTGATGGTTACAAATCAGGGGCTGGAACTCTGTTGGAATGTTACTTTCCAGAAATCATGCTTCTGGCATCCACATCTCTTGACCCATGTTGGCCAAATGGGGAGTGAAACCATGTGACACCATGGTCCCACGTAGGGCCATTAGGACTAATGGGACTTTGATGTCCCAATTTTTCTCATTTTCCTGTAAAATTTTTTGTAAGGCAGTTTTAATGGTTCTGTTTGTTCTTTCAACTAACTCTGATGATTTGGGACGATATCTTATATGTAATCTCTGTTCAATATTCTATGCAGCATACATTTGTTTGGTGATTTCCCCAACAAAATGCGGGCCTTGATCCAATTCAATTAGAACAGGCATACCCCATCTGGAAAAAAACATCGTTGATGAGAACTCTAGTAGTCGCAAGAGTGGTGCATGTTCTCACCACTGGGGTATGCTTCTACGCATTTTGTAAATGTGTCCACGATGACTTGATAGTATTTGTTACCCTTGTGAGTGAAGGGTAATGGTCCGATAAAGTCAAGTTGGATTGTGTGCAATGGTCCTATGATTTTCCAATGACGCAATGGCCCTTTCTTCACTCTGGGATCAGCATTATTGGAGGCACAAGGCAAACAGTTGTCAATGAAGTCTTTTGTGTCACTGACGATCCCCAGCCACCAGACAATTTTCAGCAATGGGCTCACTGTCTTTTCCAGGGCAAAGTGGCCAATTCCGTGGGCCAATCTTATAAACTCTGAATGGACCTGGGATGGTGCCACCCATACTATTGCTGAGCTTGGGCACTGAGCCAGTACTAGACCAGAAGGTTATTGCCCTACACACCATTGACAGTGCTTGCCATTTTCGACTAATTTAGCCATCAAAGGGTCCTTCTTCTGAAGGTCAATCAAATCAAGTGAGGCAGGACCAGGCATGACCTTTGACACAGCACAAATGTTAACTGTGTCGGGCAATTTCCACTCATGTTCTAATAATGCTCCTTCCTTGGAACAGACGTTGGCATATCCATTCAGATTGGCCATGATTTCAGCTTTCTGATATGCCCTAACTTTACCTAACTGTATAGGCACACAACTGCTGGTGGTGATCATGTGGCAATATGCCAGAAGGTCAGCATATTTTACCACCTTCCTATCTGGGGTACGATAACCTCAACTTTGCCACATGAGTAGCCAATCGGAAAAAGCCCATACAACCCAGTCACTATTGGAAAATATCCCTACTGTGGCATCAGCAGAGTTATTTTCGATAGCCACAATGACACCAAGCAACTCTGTGGCCTGGGAAGAGGTAAACTTGCAGTGTCCTTTAAGGACTGAAGTATAGTGTGATCTTGAGTGTCCACTTGGAGTGCCAGAAATCCTGTCTTCTGCACTCTCTTTAGGTAAAGGAAGCCACCGTCTGTAAACCAACCATACTGCAGCTTGTCCATATCTTCTGGTTCATAGTGGGTGCCAGGTATAAATACTCTGTCCATCGGCTCTGTGCAACCCACTGCAGGACACTCATGATTAACAACATTCAGATCAACACTCTCATTAACAATGAGTCCATAGGGCATTATAGGCAATGCAGGTACTGTTTCCACATTGATGTTATGATTTAAGCGTGCTAAAGTCCATTGTGCAATTCCTGTACAAGAAACTCTTGAATCCTTGATTTTCCCAGAGATGACATATTTTACAGGGGAGTGTCAGGTTTTTAAAGTGATAGGTGCCAATCCTACCAAATATTCCCATCTTTTGATGGCCCATACGAGAGCCAGGATTTCCTTTTCACATGGGAAATATTGTTCCTCTATGTCAGTTAAAATCCTTGAGCCATATGCAACTGGACATCAGCTGGTGAAAGGATCTTGAGAGAGTATTGCACTTATGCTGTCTGCTGTTGAAGCTAGTTCTAAAGTGTAAGGCTTTGACACGTTTGGGAATAGTAGAGCTGGAGTCTTGGTGACACTGTCCTTTAAGTATTGAATGGCCTGGATCTCAGTCTCAGGCCAAGATATATTTTTTTTCAACAATCTATAAAGTGGTGCTGCCTTGGATGCATAGTCCTCAATAAAATCCCTCAGAAATCCAACTAGTCCCAAAAATGAATGCAATGTCGTCATGTCGCTTGGTAGAGGTAGTTTCATGATAAGCTGGATTCTGTCAGCATTCGTGTGAGCTTAATTCAAAATGTCATCGACATATGATAGCACTGCATCTTTGTCCTCACCAGTCAAGTTGGTCCACATCTTGCTCACATATTTATGGCATATTGCTGGCAAGTTGTGGAACCCTTCTGATAGTCTTGTGAAAGTGAACTGTGCTGCTTGAACTGAGAATGTGAACTTGTGCCAACAACTTTTGTGCAATGTTAATGCAAAGAAAGCATTACTGAGATCAAGGACTGTAAAATACTTACCTCCGTGTGCAATCTGGGCTATTATTTCTGGGTAGTGAGCTACAATGGGTGAGAGCCTAGCTGTCACTTGAGTTAGCGCTCGATAGTCAATTGTCAATCACCAAGTGATTCCATCAGTTTTCTTACTGGCCATACTGGTGATTTGCAGCCTGATTGGGTTTCAACAGTTACATTCTGATCCACCAATGATTTTACATTGAATAGAAGATATAGTTGTTCCAGGTTCTCAAGCTGGGGTGGGGCAGAGGGAATTATGAGAACTTTCTTTCTTAATAGCCATGGAAATAGAACAAGTAAAATAATAATTGCAAGTAACATGTAAATAGAGTAGAAGCATGATCTCTAGAAACATATTCCAAACCTTACTAATTCAGTTTCAAAGTCAAATGGCATTCCACTATTCCCTGTTTCCAAAATTGGAGGTGTGGGGGTAGCTCTCTACCAGGATGTAAATCGAGGGGATCTTAAATCACCCCACAATGTGTGGCACCCTGTGTCACTTCTAAAAGGATCTCACAGCACCTTGGTTGAGAATCACTGCTGTTGGCGTGCACTTTGGCTTAAGAGTGGCTTATTTTTATGGAATTTAAACCTATTTTTGATAGAGCTGCACAAAACTGAGATGACAGCACCCACACAGCCTTTGTCAATGCTTTAGTCAAATTAGCTTAAATTACAATTTAAATTAATCCTGAGCGATGCTGTGTTATACTCCCATTTACACTGGAGCTGAGCAAAAGTCCCATTTCCATCAGCACATCCCAATATTCTTTTATTCTTTCTTTGATGAAGCTTTGTCACTCCTCTGTTAGCACCATTACCTTTTACCATGCTCAGGAACCACTCTGCCAATCCCACCGGAGTGCAGGATTGTCTACCTACCAAATACAAACATGCCAAGAAAACATTCACCTCCTGCTTCTCTGCTCTTGAGACCTCATGCAAAGCCCAGTGAAGTCAAAGAGGACCCCCGCAATAAGACTCTATAGACTGAGAAACTTCTTTAACCTACCCCCATTGTGGACCATTGGGTGGGTTTCTGGGAGTCTTTCTTGATTTAAGCTGATGTTGGATCAAGCCTAGGTGACTGAAGGAGGATTCAGAGAAGAGACAGCATTTAATGACAGCATTTAATCTGGCTGGGGTTACTTAACCCTGGTGCTCTTCCCTGCCTGGAGCAGCTCTTTCCTGCCTGGAGCAGCGGGTCAAACCCGATGATCTACCAGGTCCCTTCCGACTAGAAATCAATGAAACTATGAATCACACTTGGTTCTGCTTCACGTGGGTATCGGTATTGCTTCTGTGGTGCAGGGTCTGGTCCAGGAACATGTATTACCACTGTTAACCTGCCACACTGAGCTTGAGCGTTGCCCACACATTTGGAAACTCCAGACAGGTCTTCCTTATGTCTTCCCCTAGGTTTAATGGCAAACACAGTTCCTCTTTTGCTTTCATTGCAGCACTTCTGTGTTGTGCCAGTATGATGAAACATCAACGGTCATCTTTCAGTCCATTGGGTTCACCTCTCAGGATAGTCCATGAGCAGTAATTTGGGTAGTCAGTTAGGACCCTAAATTTAGTGGGAACATCACTGCCAATTATCCCTACCCTGGACAATTTGGAAAGATTGAATGAAGCTCTTCCTGATTCCTATCCAATCCAAAATTTCCTCAGCATCCAAAAGCCATTTCAGGAGTCCCTCAAAATTTCTATATGTCCTCACTTCCCAATTTCAGAACAGATCAATTTCTGCTGAAACTATAGGAAACGAGGCACCTGTATCCACCTGCATGGTGGCACTGTGCCTCAACATTTCCTTGCCATCCAGGAATGACACCTGTATGATGGGTCGGCCCCACTCTTCAAGTCTTATATCAACCAATTTAACCAAATTTAGAAGGGAAATCCAATTAAGCAAGTCCAGGGTACTGTGGTGGGAACCAGAAAATGCCAGCCTGGCCTAACCTAATTGATGGGCTGGCCTAATTCCCTCTTGGTGAAGCTTGTCACACTTGTGCTCCCGTTCCACCTTTGCAAGTGTCTCTAGCGACTGGGCTGTGTTAGCTCCATCAATCGTAGCAAAGTCATAGTGATGCAGGGCCTCTTTGAAGAGGAGCCATCTCAAAGTTGACTCTGCGTTGCCCCAGGAATGGTCCCCTTTTTGAGGTCCATGGTAATTGTTTCCTGATGTGAAATTCCTTTGGGGCTGCCACTTTCTATCCTTATCTAGGGTAGGACCATCGGACTCCTTCCCAGAGCTGGACTTCGGATACCCATCTTCCTTGAATGACACCTGGGATATTTCTGGGTGATAATACTTCTTCTCGGAATTCTTCTTTTTGTCACAATCAGTGTTATCTGATATGGTTGCCTCTTTCTTCTGGTTCTTATTATGGTTATCGTCTTTGTCCTTACTCTTAAACTTTTGGTTCCTAGACCTTCATTTTGACTCTCCTTGTACGATGGGAATTTTCCCTTTCCTATTTTCTTCTAGCGTTTGGTAAACTTCTGCTGCCATTTCTTGTATTTCGTCACAGGTGAACTGGTTCCACCCTATTGCTAAATACACTTAAATACACTTGGCAAATCCTTTTACTAGATTTTTCAAAAACTCAGCATTATCAAAATTGGCTGCATGGCCTATCTTAACTGGAACTGCTTCAAATAGGAGTTTTTTCTGCTGAATGTATGATTCAGGTTGCTTTTCTTTCTGTTGTATCTCATCGAAGTATAACACTTCCACTGATATTCCTGGTCAGACTAGTTTGAAGAGGGCTTCTCTTAGGTCTTGCTCAGTAACAGTGGGCCTAGTCCTGATTCTGACAGGTAGAGCCACAGAATCTCGGTGTGTCATACAGGCTCGTGCCAAATCTATGTCCGTGATGGTATATCTTTAGGTGTCTCCAGACAATCCAACCTTCATCAGCCAATTTACGACAGACTCTCTGTTCAGAGGTCCTGGCTGTTTGCTCATCACTCTCAGCTCATCAGCTTTAAAATGAGCCATTACTCTTTCTGTTCTTGAATGGCCTCCCAATATTTCTACCACTGGGTTTTTAGTACATGCCATTGGTGCAGATGGAGATGTTTTCTTGGACTTTGATGCAATCTTCAATGCATACAGTGTTTTTATAGAATCATTGGATCCCACTGATTCTTCAGATGTAAATGAACTGGAGTCAGATTCCACTGTTCTTCTTCAGTGTGTACATCTTTTCCAAGATATATCCTCTTCACTGGATGACTCTGTGGTGTCAGATTCATAACCTCTGTCTGAACAGATAGGAGGTTGTACCTTCAAGATACTGCACCCCCTTTTAATCTGAAGTTAGGTTTGCAAATCTTCAAATATTTCCTTGCATTCAGTATGATCACTTATTCTTTCTTGGGATTCCTCCTTCATTACTCGAAAAGCAGCCTGTACATCTTTAGTTTTCTTTTCCCACTGTTGAACTCTTCATTCAGGTAACCCACTTCCTTTCTAGATGCTTAACATGTGCCTTTAAATCTATACCCACAGCATCATTGCTTGCATATTACAAAAATTTCTGTATTTGTGCTTTTATTCCTTTGGTCTCTTGTAAGCGTCCCTCTGATAACTCCTTTAATTTATTGGCTTGTTCTTTATTTACTTCAGTTAGTTTAAAACATCCCTTTGTTACTCTTTTTGTAACTTCTAACAATCCAATTATTGCAGCCTTTCTGATTGCTTTTTTTGGTTCTCATCCTCTTTTCATTCCATCCTCTAAATAGATTACAAAATCTTCTATAGGTGTAAACATCACTTGCTAATTCATTTTCTTGCCAGACTGTACACTTTTCTGCTGGGCCCATCCATCTATTCTTTAAAATCACATTATTCATGAGCCATTGCTTGAAGTCGGCCACACAGCCACAGACTCTCATACGTTGTTTCACTTCCTTTCCTTGTCTTTGTAATCCATTCACAGCAACAGTAATGTGCTGCTCTTTCCTGCGGGGGGTGCTGAGTGGGTGACATCATCTTTTCCAGCCACAGGTGTTCTTCCGTGCTGCAACCAACGCCACTCGTCACGGTGGCCTGCAGTTCCTGCCTGTCTCCAGCAGGTGGCCCTGCCATGCGCCGGGCTGCGCCGGTGGGTGCTGGGCGGACTCGTCTCGCTGTCGCCGCCCTACCGAAGCGGCGCCGAAGCGCAGAGCACGCGCACGAACTGACAGGACGGACTGACGGGGATTTGCCACACGACAAGGCAGAAGCACAGACCCAATCAATCACAGTCAATTAACCCACCTCATGTCATTACTGAAAATGAATTAATCCCAAGCTGGCCCAGCCACCGATGCCAAAACTGTGATGTGGGGACTTAATTAAGTGCCTAATTAAATGAGGTTGCTCAATGGGCTGTACCTTATACTGTCTGGTCATGTAAAAGGAGGTGTTTCTTGGCCCTGAGACAATTAGCTGGTAAACCAGGGTAAATCTATCACCACCTAATTGACCAGGCAAGTAGATGAAGTTGGGTTAACTACCACACACACTCAACTAGCACTGAAACGAATAGCACGGTTTATTAATAAACAAGAGCAACTAACAACATTTAAAAAGTAACTTTAACCACAACTAATCAACAAACATTAATCAATTAACTGTAACAGGGAGGAAGAAGTGGAATATATTACAGAGGGGCAAGAGTAATTTTATGTATCTCCGCCGCCGTCTGGGTGGCTTACCTCCCGCCTCACCGCCTTTCTAACAAGGTGCTTAATGGATAAAAGGACAGGAGAAGGAGGGGAGGGATGGAGGTGATACTTACTAATGAAGTCAAAGGGCCGCTCTGTGTGAAAGACACACACACCCAGGGAGGAAAAGTCTGGGGAGCCGATTCTTTACTTTGGTGTAAGAGCGGACCTGAAGGGGAGCAGCCGCGAGGAGACCTTCGAGCCTCTGCAGCGTGCACAGCGCAGCCTCCGCGGAGCGCCCGTCCGCTCCTGCAGTCTGTCTCGCCGTGTGCTCTCACTGCCCGGTCAGTCTCCAACACGGGCCTCAGTCCATCTCCCGCCCGTGACCACACGACACACACATGTGCCCTCAGACACACAGCCCCCAAACCTCACAGCCACACAGCCACCCTCAGACACGCGCCCTCAGTCCCACACAAAACCACACACGGCCCCAGGCGCACCCCGAGCTCCGCCCACACCCCCCTTTATAGGCTGTGTGCACACGTTACCTGGGTGGCTCTGCACTCGGCCCCAAAATCTTCACACGACACCTCTTTCAGGGGTCTTACATCATCTTTCCTGAGGCAAGGTCACTCACAGTTCACTTTCCATTTGCACAGTGGTACCATAGTGTCTTCATCCTTATACATAGGCCCAGTCCCAAATTTTGGCTGCAACAGAATAATGCAGGTAAAAGCGACTCTCCTTCTCCTTCACCTCTGCCCCTGGCAGACGTAGAGGCAGAGTGAGTCTGTGTTGCTGCAAGGTGAAGCAGACTCTGAAATGTCCTTAAGTGCCAACAACCGCAGATCTGCTGTACAGGTGCTGATGAATCACGGAGAATGAAACAGGGTTTAGCTGTGAGCGTGCGCTGTGAAGTCCCTTGGAGAAGACTGGGCAAAAGGCGAAGATAGGAGGGCACCAGATAGGAAAGAAAACGGGGCAGATTTCCGAGTTCAGAATCTAAGAGCCACGCTACCTCTGTGAGGGGTGCGCTTCCCCCAGCCATCTGTGGAGAAACTGGTGCAAGGGGCTGAGGTTGAGAGCAAGGGACAGAGAAGCTATAGATGGTGCTAAGAAGCTGACTGACTTTCTGTATCAAGCATTAGCAGAGACTGAGCTACCCAGCGAAGAGATGCCAGTGAAACTGGATGGCTTCATAAAGTAAAAAGGCAACAGGCCCAAGTGTTATGGAAAATCTTCAGTGTTCAGGGTTGGCTGTGTTGGATGGGAAACAGTGCATCTATATTTGAAGTGGGGACTAAGGGAGATCAAGGAAATAATATAGCTGTGGGTTTTACACCTTCATAGGGTAGATTGGCAGAATAGATAATTCAGGAGAGATACACAAAATATCTGGAAGATGGTGATCTGAATGTGATCAAGTAGCCCCATTGTTACAAAGGAGAGTTATGTCTACCTAACCTTAATGGATTCTTTGAACACAGCTGTAACGAGCTTCGGAGAGAAAAAAAACAACAACAAAAAACTAGGCTACAAGAACGGGGTTCATGATGGCGAATGAAGTTCGTTCTTAACGAATCCACACGGGAAGGGAAGTTCTGAGCCTCTGAACTGGCCTCTAGCAGTTTTTCCAGTCACTAGTAAATGCAAGGGGCAGTGGATAAGATTCAGAAGGAGTGCCAGAAATAGGTCTGGGGAGTTCCCGACCTGTGGTGGTGAGAACATGGTGCTGCAAATGGAGGCAAAACTATAGGTTTAAGGCTTCTCTGTACAAGAAGATCTTGAAAACCAGATGTCATGATGATAGAGCTGGCAGGAGCTGGGAGGGGGAAAGAGGAAGCCATGTTTCTGCAGCAGCTGCTGGATGGAGCTGGTACCTCATCAGCAGTGGGGAGTGGGAGAGAGATCCCCGGATGACAAGAGTGGAGGCGTGGTGGAGAGGGAGAAGTAAGGAACGGATTGGACAACGGGGAGCAGGGAGGAGTCTGCCGTCAGCAGCAGGGAGGAGTCGGCTGTCAGCTCGCTGGAAAGGACGAGAGACACTGCCTATCTGGAAGGGGCAGAAGAAAAAAAGGAAGGTCTAATAGGGTCGGTTCGACACTGAGGAGCTGAGGGTCAAGTGGAGAGAAGCAGCAAGGACATATACTAACAAGTAAACTTTTCTTGAATCCTAGATTTACAAAAGAATTAGGTCGGGTGAAAATTCCCTTGTAAAAGAGAGAAAAAAACCCCCTGAAAGATACAACAAGCCTGGCTCCAATTTAATGTACTTAAAGGTGAAGTCAGCCTATTTTGGGGGGGACACTAATATTTTAGAAGAAAAGACAAAACTTTAATTCTGTTTATATGGTTTGCCTTGATGTTTGATAGTTAAAGAGTGTAAGAGATACAATACTGACCTCTCCTGGAGAAGACTTCAAGCAGATGCTTGGGAAACAGGCTTCTGTTGGTCCATCCAGTCCAGTAGATGCTGTGACCTAGAAAAAATCAAGATGTAAAAATTGGATAGATACCTAATAAAGGAATCTTAGTTCAAAGAACACCCTTTGAGTTATTTGTGTTGTTTAAAGGAAAATAAATGAAAAATAAATAAATAGATCCTTTGTATGAGAAAAGGTCAAAACCTCAATACCATAGATCGATACTTCACTGCTCAGTGGTGTTTAATTTACATCCTCCTGAACAAAGTTTTTTTTCTTAACAACGAGGCATGGCAGGAAGGGCTCAGGTCACCAATGAAAGAAGGAAGTGGGGAATATTCAGGCTATTTGGTACCTAATCTAGGCAACTGGGGTTTATATATTATACGGGATTAGAGTGAACACTCCACCCCAGACCTCCATCTTCCCATGCCAGTGGTCTAAACACTTAGGTACAAGAGCTAAAAATGGAAGAATCAGTTTCATCCACGATTTTGTTTTTGGGACTTACCTGCTACACAGTCGTCTACACATTCAGTAACAAAACCCCTGCATAGTCATCTAAGCCTCTGAAACTGAACCCCTAATAGAACTGTTATCTCCATGTAAGTGGCATTTTTGGCACTTAACTAAAAACAGCCACCTAAGGAAATGTCACCACCAGTTTATTACCCTTATTTATCCACAGTTGTCTTTTCTCCTTAGGAGCAGAAGGAGGAAGTCGGTCACTTTTTGCGTCTTCCAAACCATGCACACAATCTACTGCCTTATTGCTACTTGCCATTTGTGTATACCTTTTTTTCTCTCCCCTTTCAGCATAGAGCAAGGCTCCTCCTTTCTGTTGGGCATCTGGGACTTGAGAAATTGTACCTGCTTTTTAGAAGTAAAATCTGGGATGTGACAAGACCTTGTATTGTCTGGACTGTTCCTCTACCTGAGTTTCCAATCCCTCTAGCTGTGGCCTCCTAGAGTGGGAACGTTTTCAAGAGAAGGAGCCCCCCAGTCTGGTGGGAGAAGGGAGAAGTGTATAACAAACCCCTGCGGTGTCAGGCACTGTCACTACAGCCAGTGAGGGATGTATTTTATATCAAGTGTCTTAGGGGCTAGGGTCACAGGCCAACGGCCAAGGCAAGAGACAAATACAGGTACGTAGGCATCCACAGTATAACAACATACACTTAGGGGGCAAGTAAACAGGTAGTGGTCAGTACTGCTGGGGTACATACATTCAGCATGTAGAGTCCCATGCCCAACTCTGGGGATGTCATCAAGAACCAGCCTTTAGTCCAGAGTCGCTTTGTGCAGATCTGCAGGTCGGGGATCCTGTGCAGTCGGTCTATGGTTCATCTGTGCTGTGCAGGGACTTCTCTCCCTTTCAGTTCAGCTCAGGGCAGCACCATCAGCTCCAGCAGTTCTTGCACGTAGCCAGCCCGGGCTCAAAGAGATCCCCTCACCTCTTCCTGCCGCCCCCAAGGTTTTCTGGCATGTCCAGTCCAGCAGCAGCGCTCTGCAGGGTTTCTTCTCACATCACTTCCTGCTTCCAGGTGCCTCTGGGGTTTGTACTCCATGCTTGGTCAGCAAGCCTCCACCAGGTTTAGATGCCTAAGTCATACTTTGTCAGTTTTTAGATGTCTAAATCAGGACTGTCCTACTTCTGAATGGCTGGGGGTGCAGAATACATAGTCCCTGGACCACATGCTGCACCACAACACATGGGCTACCCCTTGCCACACCACATGGTGGGTTGGGCAACCACTGTTGCACCATGCCAATGCCCCAACACTGTGCTGCTTGGCCCTCACCCACTGTGGCATGCCAGCATCCCAGGTCCTCCTGGATGAAATGGCTGTAGTATCCCTTGGCCCCGTGGGCTGTGCCGGGGCAGAGACAGGCCGTGGAAGCTGGAGGAGAGACCAAGAAATAATTCTGCTGCCCAGCATCGAGTTCTCTCTTCCCAAAGCTTTTCCAGTTGTGTGTCTGGACTTCTTGTCAGTCATCCTGCTTTAGGAGCTGTTCCAATGGCCACTCAAGCTCTGTGACAGCTCCCTCTCATGGAAGTTATTACTCCTTGTGTATAAAAAAAATTTGTAAGAGCAAGGTTGTTAAAGGAAGAAAAAAACTTACAAGGACCCAGGAAAGCGGAGAAGCTGGAGATTCAATTCAAACACACTTTAGCTGAAACGTATCCCCATTTGCAATTGTTTATATCGCTTGCTATTATAATATAGTTGCAGGATGAACATGGAGCCCCAACCTGGATACATTGAAGGCAAAGTGTCACCTACAAGAAATCATCTTCTTTATCTTGCAGGAGATAGACTCCTACTGCCAGGCCCTTCTCCCCCGGGAGCCACAGGGGAGAGCTCCGTCTCCCTCCGCGACTAAGGAGGACTCTGGGACCTCCCGCTCTGCCCAGTCAGTGACATGGACCAAGGTGGTCAAGGGCCTCAAGGCCCGCCGCACCAAGGCACCTGCCCCGCCGGAGCTTAGCAACAGGTTCGCACCTCTTGCAGCCCCAGCAGAGCCCACGCAGTTGCCAGCTCCCGCAGGCAACCCATGCTCAACCGCAGCTACTGGCCCTGCTCTCCCCAAGACAAAGCGTAAGGTGTTTGTTGTGGGAGACTCCAACCTGCAGGGCACTGAGGGGGCAATCTGCCGCCCCGACCCCTTAGCCCGGGAAGTCTGCTGCTTCCCGGGGGCCCGCATCCGAGACATTGCGGAGAGGATCCCGCAGCTCCTCCGGCCCACAGACCACTACCCCATGCCCCTTATTCATGTGGGCACCAATGACACGGCTCGGAGCACCCCCAGCCAGGTCATGAGGCGCTACAGGGATTTGGGAGCGGGGCTTAGGGGTCTGGGAGCTCAGGTGGTGTTTTCGTCGATCCTCCCAGTCTCGGGCTATGGGCTGAGGAGGCAGAGGAGGATCCACACGGTGAACCAAAGACTGCGGCGCTGGTGTTATCGGGAAGGCTTTGGCTTCCATGACCACAGCCCGCTCTTTGGAGAGAGAGGCAGCGAGCTGCTGGGAAGAGACGGCCTCCACCTCTCTCCTCTGGGGAGGAGGCTCTTCTCAGCCAGGCTGGCTGACCTGCTCCACTGGGCTTTAAACTAAGCCCGCTGGGGGATGGGGGGACTACTGCCACTGCTGGCCCGCTGAGCGGCCCTTGCAAAGCCAGCGGACCAAGGCACTTAAGGGGGCACTTAAGGGAGCTCACCCCTGCCCCAGCCCTGGCACAATCTCTGGGCAAGGCAAGAGCCCCCAAGGGCACACTTGCCTGCCTGTACACTAATGCCAGGAGCCTGGGCAACAAGCAGGACGAGCTCGTCCTCCTGCTCAGTGCAAAGAAATATGATGTCACTGGGATAACGGAGACCTGGTGGGACTCCACCCATGACTGGACCACGGGGATAGAGGGCTATACCCTATACAGGAGGGATCGTGTTGACAAAAGGGGCGGGGGTGTAGCTCTCTATGTGAAGGAAAGCTACATGTCCCTGCAAGCTGATGCTGGCGACCGGCATGGACAGCTAGAGACCCTCTGGGTAAAAATTCGTGGGGAATTCGGCACAGGGGACACAACGGTGGGAGTCTACTACAGACCTCCCACTCAAAGTCCCGAGCTTGACCAGGAGTTCGCCCGGGAACTGACTGAGGCCACTTGCTCCAGGACTTTGGTTGTCATGGGTGATTTCAATTACCCAGACATCTCGTGGGAAGATCACTCAGCTAAATCTGAGCGGGCACAAAGCTCTCTATCATGCTTGGATGACCTCTACCTGACTCAAGAAGTCTATGGGCCAACGAGAGGCAAAGCGCTGGTCGACCTGGTACTGGCTACGGGGGACGACCTAATCGGCGACCTAGTGATTGATGGGAAGTTGGGTGACAGCGACCACGAGCTGATCACCTTCACCATCCGCAGTAAAGCTGGCAAGTCAGTCAGCAACACAGAAGTCCAAAAATTTATTCCACCACGGAGGAAAGGCAGCAAGAAGGCACAGCAGCCCCCCTGGCTCTCCAGAGACCTAGCGGACCTACTGTGGCTAAAAAGGAAAGCCTACAAAGGGTGGAGGACGGGATTCACCTCCAAGGAGGATTACTCTGCACTGGTCCGGTCCTGCAGGGAGCAAACCAGGAAAGCCAAGGCTGCAACTGAACTCCAACTAGCTTCAGGCATCAAAGACAACAAAAAGTCCTTTTTCAGATATGTGGGGAGCCGGAGGAAAAGCAAGGGCAATGTTGGACCCCTGCTAAACCAGATGGGGCAACTGACAACTGACGCCCAGGAAAAAGCCAACCTATTAAATAGGTACTTTGCATCAGTCTTTCATCAGTCCCATGGGACGCCCATGCCTGCTATGGGACAGGAAAATCTGGGTGAGGGGGATCCCCTACCCTCCATCAATGCTGACCTCGTGAAGGAACACCTTGAGAAGCTGGATACCTTCAAGTCAGCTGGCCTTGACAATCTGCACCCCAGGGTACTCAAGGAGCTGGCGAGCGTCAAAGCCCAGCCCCTGGCACGGATCTTTGAAAACTCCTGGCGCTCTGGTGTAGTGCCCGAAGACTGGAAGAAGGCCAATGTGGTGCCGATCTTCAAGAAAGGGAGGAGAGTGGATCCGGCTAACTACAGGCCCATTAGCCTGACTTCTATCCTGGGGAAGATCTTAGAAAAGTTTATTAAGGAGGCCATCCTTGAGGGACTGGCCCAGGCTAACATACTAAGGGATAGCCAGCATGGGTTTGTTGCGGGTAGGTCTTGTTTGACCAATCTCATTTCCTTCTATGACCAGGTGACCTATCGAATACACATAACCAGAAAAGGCCAGATTCATTGTACTAGGCCTGATCATGTTCTTCTCTGCTTTACCCACCAGGTTCATACTCTTCCTCGTGCTCCTTTTACTTTTGTATTTGACTCACTATGAAGAAGAAGGCCTCCTCATTTCAATGCTTGAGTGTGAGCATGTCTCTTCCTGGTGTGATCGCTTTCTTCATGACTTTTCATATCTGCAAGCCAACATCTGGTAGGAGGAATCCCCTCATCAATGCATGTCCCTTTGCTTCCTCTGGGAATTACTTAGTTATTTGATATAGAGATGGTATCATCTTAAGGAATTTGTGACAACTGAAAAGAAACGGGCACGCACGCATGCACATCTCTCTAGGCATACAGAAAATGTGTTTTCCAACAAGCTCCTCAGAGGAATACTACTTGTTTTTCCACCCTACTATATTTCTTTTCCTGTATTGGTATTGATATGGTCCTTATCACCATTTTATTGAACACACTCACCACCACCCCGACTGCACACATGGAAGCACAGAGGTCAAGAAAAGCAAGCTCTTGAGAAAAACATTTCCCAAAATATCAATGCGTTCCCATTGCAAAGTAAGCAGACAATTCAAAATAATCATAATTTTTGTGGAGCAAATGTTTCAGAAAATTTCCAAAGAAAAACACTGAGACTTTTAAATGAAAAAATGCATTCAGTATTCCACACAAACTGCCATGTGCAGGCACTGAATAGCTCCCTGTAATGTTAGCTAAGGGTGGAGTTGTCAGCTACAGCTAAAACTGAAAGTTAAGTTTGCTTGCAACGGCGAGGGGTGGGGGAGGGGAGCAGACGTAATGACTGAAACATTTCAAATGTCTCTGAACACTCCCAGTGCTGTGTGAATGGGGTAGAGAGCCTGACACTTGTTCAGCTGCCAGGTTCCCCCTGGGTTTCGCGCTGTTGCTGTGTCCCCACGGGGAGCCCTGCACTCACGGAGAGCCAGCACCCTCCCAGCAGATGCTTGCTTACTGCCCACTGCTGATGCAAGGGCTGGACTCTCTGGACCCCAATCCCCGCTCTACCTTTCTGCTCCAGTAAAGTGAGGAAAAGCAGAGATTTGGGCCATAGGGGCGGGAGAGGTGGAAGCCCGGTGGCAGCATATTCCCACCACCACGACACACCCTACACCACCACTAAAAACTTGTGACCTCAGCTGCTGCCACCGCCAGAGCTGTGCTTTCCTGCCCCGGTCCTCAGTCCCTCTCTGCCCTGCTGCAATGGGGAGAGAAGAGGCTGGGAGGATTTGGGGGTGGAGAGTCAAAATCCTGCACTCTTTTGCTCTCTGCCCCAGCCAACCCTACATCCCCTCTCTGTAGGGGGTGGAGAGAGAAGCCACAAATCTGCGCAGCCTCTTGCAGCTGCTCTTGCTGTGGAGAGAGGTGCCACAGGTGCTGCACAGATGTACTGCGGCTGAAAAGGCCATTACACTTGAAATATTTGGAAAGGTACTTGTGTCTGCACCACGATGCTTTCCATGGGAAGACTGTTTCAGTTGCTTGTACTTTTACCAGTTCTGGCTGATTTCCTCCAAGGTGGGTATCTGCCTCCTGGTGATTCATGTGGAAAATCTCCTTTTCCTTCTCTCCTTGAGTTATTGCTTCATACATTTCACAGCCCAATTTAAGGTCATTGGACCTGATCAGCCAGTTATTGCCATTGTGGGGCAGGAAACCGTGTTGCCTTGTCACTTGTCCCCCAACACGACTGCGGAGAACATGGAAGTGAGGTGGTTCCAATATGAGCCTCAGACTTTTGTGCACCTCTACCACAATGGGAAAGATCAGTATGAAGAGCAGATGCCAGAATATCACGGAAGGACAGAGCTGTTGAAAGACGGCCTCATGGACGGACGTGTTTCCTTGAAGATTCTCCATACTAGACCGTCGGATGAGGGGCCATATCACTGCTCTCTTACAGACGGGATTTCTTATGCAGAAGCCATAATGGAACTGAGGGTAGCAGGTCAGTGACTTGTATCTGTGCCATTTTCGTATGACTTACAGATATTTCTTTCACAATATGACAACTAAAAAGTAGCCACTTAGATAACCAGTAGAAGGACAATGTTACCCATGGGGTACTGGTCATTCAGCAGCCTTCCTGCACCTGAGGTCAATAAAAGAAGGATGCACGTGGCCATGGGCACCTTGTTGCGGAAGGAGACAGCTGGCTTTGGTCACCTTGAGCAGAGGAGAGGCAGGCTTAGGATCCATGTCTCTTTCTTTCCAGGCAAGTGACCTGACCTCTCAACTATTGGGTCTTAAATACAGGACAACCCTCCTTCTTCTCTGTCAAAATCTGCCAGCCAGAGAATTTTGGGGGGATATAATTTTGTGACTTATGAATACGCATTGTATGCACACTCATTGCCATGTACCGCCTGGCCAGAATGCAGCCTACTGAGCATGTAGAGTTGCTATGTGGATGTTTCTACATCCACACCACACCAATGTTAACACTTCAAATGAAGCATTAGTACCAGAAATGGCTCTTACGAGTCTGGAAAACTCTTTTGGCCATGTAAAGTGACATGGGATTTGGCTCTAGGAGCCTAACCCTTTGCTGCTAGACATAACAAGAACTGTCTAAGTGACGCAGGCACTGAAAATGAGACATTGTTCTGCCCATTTCACATTCAAAGCCCAATCTAGGTGACTTTCCAGATCAGGCCCAAAACCAAGTTGACCATTTAGTTGGTAGCATTTATGGATCATGTTCGTAGGTGCCTGACTCTCCCGATCCTGTGGGTAGGGAGCTGAAGCACCTAGCTTGGGCTCTGGGCTCCATGGGGACTTTTACATGTGTTCCACAAGGTGCGGGCACTTTCATTAGCAAGCTGAGCTAATTAAAAGCGCCCATGGGTTACATGTATTAGTGTCCCCCAAGCTGAGAAATGGCAGCAGGGTGCTTTGAACTAAAGTTCATCAAATGAGCTTTAGTTCAAAACACCTCACCACCATTTCCCAGGGTGGGGGATGCTGATTCTTGTGACACTAAAGTCTGCTGGTGTGCGTTAATGTCCGTGGTCCTGCAGACTTGATTTATTGAGTCTGCTGCGATACACTGGATTTCCAGCTCATCACAGCCAGCTCCCTACACATCTATAGGAGCCCCATGAGGTGACAAGGGGAATAGCAGTTAGATACTGAAATACCAGTGCTCTTCCCTGCATAACTTCACAACTGACAGTAGTCGATCCTCTTGAGTGCAAAGGCTCTCAACGCCATGTCTTACAGTTTACAAAATTAAATGGTAACTTTTACAGAAATGCCCCTAATTTTCCTCTAGGCTTAGGCTCTGCTCCTCAAATTTCTTTTGAGAACTACCAGGATGGAGGGATACGAATGGTTTGTCGATCAGCAGGGTGGTTCCCTGAGCCCAGAGTGCTGTGGAGAGACCACAGTGGACAGAATTTAACACCACTTTCTGGAACCAGCTCCAAGGGGAAGGACGGCCTGTTTGAAATAGAAAACTCTATCATTATATATGAACATTCGCACCAGAACTTGTCCTGTTGGATCAGAAATAACTTACTCAATCAAGTGAAGGAATCGGCAGTTTTTATATCAGGTTGGTTGCCATCCATAACCCCAAATCACCACCTTTGGAAGCAGGTGAAATTTTAACAGAAGTTATATGGGGAAGATGGGTGGCTAATCCATATTTGGACTAATTTGATTACCTTGATTATAGTCTGGCTTTTTTGAAAAATAATGAACAAATTGATTCCTGGTGTAACTCTCTAAAATCATTTCAGTCACATCGTCTGCTAATTTCAATTATTTAGTTCCTCAAAAAGCACTTCATCAGCCAAATCCTGTTGGTTCACTGATAAATTAATTTTAAAACTGTAAGTGGGCTTGTCTACATGAGATGATAAATGTGTAGTAGCTTAATTCTACTGCACATAACACATCCTGGTAAAACCCACACATGTGCAGAAGAATTAGTCTACTGCACATTAGCATCACTGAAAGACTGTGTGTTGGCATCACTGTTCACTAGCACTGGTTACTACACATTGAGTTAGTACCTGGTATTTCAGGGCACTTTCACATGTGCTCCAGGGGTAATTGCAGGGTGGTGCTTTAAAGTGCCACTGAGTCTCTTGTGTCAGCACCCCCATACTTAAAAAGGGTGGTAGGGGTGCTTGAACTAACACTTAGTTGATTTAATTCAAGTGTCCCCAATAACATTTTTAAGTGCAGGGACGCTGATACACACGATGCAAGAGGCTGCTGGAGTGTGGCAACCACCAGGCTCCAGCAGACTCAATTAATCGAGTCTGCTCCGACACATGGGATTGCAGCACATTGAAGAAGCCTCCACATTCGTGTGCAGGCACCCACAGATACTAAATGTAATGTGCAGTAATTTTGGCGCATTCATGAGTGTGCAGACGTGCTCAGTTCGAGGCGTATTTGGAATCCATTTCTGGTTTTTGAGTAGTGCTGAAGAGATTGTGCTCTCATTCTGCCCCCAGGTAAAACCAGTTGGAAAATTGTTGGAGAATAGTTATATGTTTCTGTGGAGTTCAGACATTTATTTTTTGTTACCAGTTGCACACTAATGGAAGTCCCAAGTATTTTGTTTTTCAGATCCCTTTTTCCCAAAGGTGAATCCCTGGATGGTGGCACTGTGTGTGATGCTAGTGGTTTTCTTCGGCTTCATTCTCCTGACTGTTTATCTCCTCAAGAGAAAACGTAAGTTTTCTAAGGCTTGTTATTGTCTGTTTAGTAAGGGAGTTTTCTTCTAATACTTTAATCTAACTTATATGGGAAATAATGCCCATTAAGAAATGGTGAAACCAGATTTACCACGTGCATAATACAAACCTTTCAGAGGCCCTAAAAAAATACCCTTGTTGCTAGCACATGCTGCAGCATCTCTTTACCTCATGAAAGAGAAAATCTTTGTCCAGTGAAATAAAATGATGGTTATGCTTTCCCATGGTCATATGAGAAGTATCAGTGTAGCCGAAACATAGGAGTGCAGTCATCAGGATCTGGACTGTGCAGATTTTCATACAGGGGATGTGCAGGGTTTCAGTGTTCATATCAGGGTCAGTGTCATGGACCTGGGGTCATGAGGAGCTTTATGATGCTCTGAAGCCAGCCCATATCCTTGAAGAGGAATCCTTCCCTAGGACCTCCTAGCTCACTGTGGCTAGCTGGGATGCCTGGTCTTTGTAGACCAGACCTTGTAGTCTTTGGATAGATTTTCTCTTGAGAGGGCTGGTGTTCATTCAGTCCACTGAGAGACTCAATCAGTGTGTTTTTCTTTCTGACTGTGTCTTATTTAGGTGACCTGCAACAGAAACTTGGTGAGTATTTCTCTTTCCCTAATGCAATATTTCCATGTTCTGAAAGCCTGCTGTTATTCTGCCCCTCGGCTGACTGTCTGCTCCTTATGCATCAATGCTAAATAATGATGACACTTGTGGACTTCATAGAGTACCTAGTTCTGTCTCTTCTATGGGTAAAACCTCCCCTGAAATAAGACAGTGTTGATCCTTCTTCATTTTTGAGGTGGAGGCGTCAGCACTCTGAGTTCAAATCCTGCTGTACTGAAACGATTTTCTGGGCAGCAAGGTTTTATAGCCCTTTCTAGGGGTGGCCAAGGCTCTAAGTACATTTCTAAACTTTGTTTTAGAGCAAGAGCACCTCAGCCACATTGCGTCTGCCCACAGCTCTCATCAATTTGTTCCTGGGATTGGTGCTCACCAGCTGTTGAGGTCCCTCACAACTGAAACATGGACCTTAATGTAGTTGGTGTTTGATTAAGGCCTAAATCCTAAACTGCTGTTGGAAGCCAACTGTGAATTGAAATAGGGACCTGAGCTTGTCTTATGTCATCATAATAGCATGAGCAATGAAAAGAGAGTGGCAACGGCATTGTGTACTACTCAAGAGACTTCATTTTCAGCTCTGATATAGTGGATTAGATCGATGCAACTGGGAGGTGACCCAAGTAGGAATTCCTCAGGCAGTTTTCCATCTAGGAGGATGAGGTAAAATGCTGTTTGGTCACTGAAACTTGGTGAGAAGTCAAACAGGACCTTGTGGCTTAGCACCACTTTGATATATGGTGTCTGGGTAGAAGCAATGGCAGAAAGGGACAATGGCTTGGTTTGGTCTTTAAGAGTATTCACATTGCTATCCAGCAGTACTTCAGTCTTCATGCAAAAGTCCTTTTGCTGCAACCTTTGCTAGGAGGAGTTTTCATTCCTGTTTCCATTTTCTTTCAGAGTGGAGAAGAATCATGAGCCATCCAGGTACTGAAAAATCATCACAGATCAATGTCTTCTTTTTACAGTGATACTCTAGGACTAACTAACAGTTTGGGACATGAGAATATGCTTACCAAGATGGAAGGAGTCAAAACCGTTTGTGCCCAGAATGAGTATTTTTTTCTCTCACAGTCCCCATCCCACTGGGGTCCATACAATTCTCCGAGTGGTGGTAAAAGTGGAGAACCTGGGAGGAGGAAGTAGCAAAGTGTTGGGAAAGAACCTAGTGAACAACTAAGTTGCTCAGTTATAATTTTCAGATGCTCGAATAGGCGCCTGTGGTTGCCAGTTTCTTCATTTTCCCCTCCAGTTTTCATTAAAATGAGTGCCCTACTTTTATCTTACTGGGTACAAAAGGAACTGACTCAGATGAAGCTTTTATTTTTTAAACCAAGAGAAAAAAACTCTGAGAGAATATTTTTGATAACTTTCAATGGTAAGTTAAAATTTCTGGTTTTACCATGGCTGCACAGAAACCATGGCTGCATAGAAATCAAAGCTTTAACAGTTAGAAAGAATATCAACTGAACAAAATAGAGATCACCAGCTGAACAGGCCTGGTGTGGAGAAACCAGAGTGGGCAGACGGAGGAACTGGAAGGCACTGGAGTAGTGATGGTGGGTCAGTGGAGAGCACAGTTATCTGAGTTCCCGTGTTCATGCTCATCTATACAGGGCCAATTTTCTCTAATCTTCCTCTTTCTGGCACCGACTGCCTGCCCTCCTGTCATCATTCAGGGCTCTCTCACCTTCCTTCACGACACAAAGTCTTCCTCCACCCACAGTCATCAACACTAGCTGCTGGGAGCAGTTTGGGAAAGTCTCTGCTCCTCCATTCAACCACCATGACCATGATCTTTCTCCTATGTCATTGGACTTGAGGCATCAGTATTTCCTCTCTGTTTTTACTACAGTTGACTTCTTCATTTGGTCAGTCCTTAACCCTTTTCCCTAATGCGCACACACACATCACACCACACCCATACTCTATTCCTCTTCACCACATGTACACACACACACTCCTCCCCTGCCATTTGGGTATATATTTTTCTCATTCCTCTTTACCATATAGTGAGACTTATCATTTCTGTTAGCTCACTCAGGACTTGAGAAAAAGGACCCATTCATGAGCAGTACAAAATCTAAAAGCAAACCTATCTTGTATCCTGGTGGTCTATGTTGTCTCTGCCATGGCCTGCTGAACTGGGGATGTCTGTGAGGGAGACCGAGTCCTGGACTGGGGCAAGTGGAGCAGGGTGAGATTTTACAATGAGGACTAGAAACTGTAAGGGACAGTGAGCTGTGTGCATGATTGCTCCATAATATACTGCTGGGACTTCCTGTGTCACCGGGACCTCTAATCCCCACCTCCTGTGGCAGGTGGTGCAGGAGAAACAACACTGAGTCCCAGCCTGGACCCAGCCAAGTGTTTCTGTCTATCGCTAACCCATCTCTGCAACCTGCCCTACCCTGGCTAAGGCCCCAAAACTCCTTCTATTCAGGGCTGTGTAAATCTGGAGGGCAGGAAACTCTCTAATTCATCCTCAAACTGGGGCTGATTCTGTCACAGGCATGATCAAACTCTCCCCCAGGACTGAGCTCTGCCCTGATGCCCTGATTGTCTCTTCTGCTGTGCAGAGAAAGTGATTCTGGATCCAGACACGGCTCATCCCTACATCATCTTGTCTGAGGATGGGAAAAGCGTAGGAAGAGGACCCAGATGGCAGAATTGGCCTGACAACCCTAAGAGATTTACTACACTTCCCTGCGTGCTGGGCTCTGAGGGATTTGCTTCAGGGAGGCATTGCTGGGAGGTGGAGGTGGGGGACGTGGGAGATTTGTGGGCTCTAGGGGTCTCTAGAGAATCTGTAAAGAGGAAGGAAGGGATTGGCCGTGATGCTGACGATGGGATCTGGGCTGTGGAGCAGTACTTGCGTAAGTGCCGGGCTATGACCACCTCTAAGTGGGTCCCCTTGGGCCCGGTTCCCAAGAGGATCTGGGTCTGCCTAGACTGTGATGAGGCAAGGGTAGCGTTTGTCAATGGTGATACGGATACAACGATGTTCACCTTTTCACAAGCCTCATTTGCTGGGGAGAGAATCTACCCTTGGTTCTGGCTGGAGCATATCACTGAGGAACCCCAGCTCCGGCTCTGCCATTGAGACACGAAAAGTGTGGCAGAGAGGACCTTTAAATACCCACTTTATCCTCAGATTATTAAGTGTAATCTCTATGTCCCTGGAGGTGCAGGGTTGGACTGGTTGGACTGTCAGACTACAGAAAGCAGGAAGTGGTTGAAACAGAAAGCCTAATCTCTTCGCTTATCTGTCAGATCCTTTATGGGCTGTGGGATCAGAAACTGCTAGATGGGAACCAATGGAGGGTGGCATGTTGGGTAGTGGAGAGAAATGACCCCAAGCTAGGAAACTTTGGAATTTGTAGATGCCACTGAAACTGGGAATGACCTGCATTGCACTGTTGCTTTACTTAACGCCTTAGTAATTTGAAATGGAGACATTGCAAGGACTTATACATTTGATTTGAATAAACTTTTGTTCTTTCCCCTTTTTCCCTTGTTATTGTTTACTCTTTCCCCAGTGATTGGATGTACTCACAATTACAGAATATAAAGCTATTTTTGCTCAATGCAACATTTGTTTCCTCTTGGTTTGTGTTTTCCCAAACTCTGTTTTGATATTCGGTCCCTTGATGAGAATTTCTTAGCAGAAGCAGGTAAGCTTGAAGAATTCAGCTCCTCACTGACCATATCCCTGTTCCTGACTGGAGGGTCTTGGTCTCAAGATCAGCACATTCAGGATCAGGAAGGACTTGTTCCTTAGGTCAGGTAGCAGGGCTGTCAGAAAGAAAGTCAGCAGGACATAATAATGGGATCTTGCACTTGCTGATGGTTAAAAACCTAGTACTCATATGTAGAAAAACCAGGAAAATGTGCAGCTAGTCTCCTGTCTGCAGTCCTTACAGCAGCTCCTAATGCCACTCTAGTGTGTTCAAAGGAAAGCCCATGAGGAAGCTGCTTCCTGGCAACAGGGCAGCGATGCTTCACCTGAACTTTCTCCAGTGGAGAGTGACTTTGGGCAGATTGAGGCCTCTTCTGGTCAAGGAAAGGGACTAGAGCCTGTTCGAGGAGAGGAAAAGGGCACGTGATTTTCTGGCTGTCCCTGAACACTGCAGAAATAGTTCTCCCTCATATACTTTTAGATTAAAGATGGTCAAAGCATTTGCATTTTCAAAGTTTCTTCTAAGAAAGAGAATTTTTGTGGGGAAAAAACACTTGTTATTTTCCATGTTGTCCACCAACTGTAAGTGAAACACTTCAGTGACAACAGCCAAAGATGAAGAGACTCCAACTCAATGGGGCTGGGAGGGAAACCTGCTCTGCACCAACAAGGACAATTTTTTCATTGAGAAGCTTGCTATGGGCAGCCCTGGAAAAAGAGTAAAAATTAGATGGAGAAATTACTGAGGATTATGGAAGTTTGATAGAACTTTCTTTGAATTTTCCTTGAGGCTTAAAGAGCAAGTCATAATTTTAAACACTACATTACACAGTTTAGTGTTGATCTATCATTCCTCGAGAAAATCATCTTCCCTAGTGCAACCAGGCGGTCAACCAACAGAAGTGCTAGGCGATGCTCACTTGCAGCAGAATTACACATTCATGGGGTACCTCTCTGTTGCCGGCACAAAGTGCCAGAGGGAGGCAACAATTGGGTTCGTTGCCCGGTGTGCGTCGCGCCAAATAAACACACTGGGGGAGAAGCAGACAGAGTTTATTTGAGCTCAAGTAAAAGGCACAGGGAGACTGTATGGTCTCAAATCCTGCACACCTAACCCTGCAACAGCGAGATCTTCATACCCCGGTCAGTTTCACTGTCAGTGTTTTTCCCCCGCTAGCCCCCCTTTCCCTCCTCCCTCCTCCCTTCTCCCTTCGAGCGGTGCCCTTGCATGCCACAGATAACAGTTTTAGCTCGCCTGCTTTCCAGAAGGACAGGAGATTTGCAGGCGCCTGAGAAAAAGGGTTGCAAAGGTTGGGCAAGGCGGGGCTTTGGCTCATCTGAGCCTGGAGCAGAAGGACTTCATCGACACTCGTGGTCTTCCATCCCTCTGAGTTACCCAGGGTTATGCCCAGTGTCACCAACAGCTCCCCCCTTTGAGAATGCTCAACAAAGTTTTGGCTGAGTTTTCTCATATTCTGAAGACAAAAAGTGATTGAGCGTTTGAGGATTGGAATCTTCAATGCAAGGGTACAATGAGGCGCTCGGGGAGGGGGATGCACAGACTTTGCGCAGGAGGGCGTTACAGCACGCAAATAAGAGGAGAGTAATTAAACACAACACAACACTGGTGATCAGGAGGTTAAGGATGCCTGCTCCTAGGCCTCCGAGGTTGGGCAACCAGCTCCAGAGAGAATCAAAGACAGTGGGTTCACGTTCCTGACTTTTCCACAGCTCAAAAGCCTGTTCAGCTGACAAAATGTGTTTGTTTATACCTTGGGAATTTTCTGGGACATAAGTACAACATTCGTTCCCAATTAAAGCACATACCCCGCTCTGAGAAGCTGAAACATAATCTAGGGCCCGATGGTTTTGAAGAGATAATAAACGAAGTTGATAAATCTCGGAGTTAAGGCTCTTTTCAATAGCTAAAGTGTCATTAGCAAATTTTGTAAGGAACATAGAAAGTTGACGATATAGCTTGGCTAACCGGCCCACTCCGTACGCCAGGAGAAAGATCATGCCAAGTCTGTCTCGTGATGAATCCAGTTCTTGTGTCCATCGACCTTTGCCGCTGTGTGGGAAACTAGTAGGACAGGGTGAGGTCCTTTCCACTTCTCTTGGAGGGGCTCATCCTTCCAGGTCTGAATGAGCATGGAATCTCCGGCTGTAACAAGTGGACTTGAGCATCCAGCGGAAGAGGCTGCAAGTCTTTAGTGTACCTATGGAGAGAAGAAAGAACAGCAGACAGAGAGCACATATACCATGACAAAATATTACATCCTATTTCCCACTCCCCTGCTAGAACCGGCGTCCCGTTCATAGGCCATGCCCTTCCAAACATCATTTCAAAGGGGCTAAGCCCTAATCTTCCCTTGGGGAAGGGGCACAGATATGAAGCAAAGCAAGGGGCAAAGCATCGGGCCATCGCAGAGAGGCCTCCTGGCAGATCTTTGATAGATGACGCTTGAGGGCCTGATTTGTATGTTCTACTACACCATTAGCTTGTGTTCGCCATGCAGTATGGAGTTTCCAGGGGATCTGTAAGGCATCTGAGATGTTTTGGATGATCTTTGAAGTGAAATGTGTTCTGTTGTCAGATTCCATCCACTGGGGAAGTCCGAAGCGGGGAATAACTTCCCGGACGAATTTAAGAACTACAGTCTTGGCTGTACAATTGCGACATGGAAAGGCTTCAGGCCATCCGCTGAATTGATCTATTATAACAAGGAGATACTTAAATCCTTGAGTTCGGGGGAACTCAGTAAAGTCTATGTGCCAAACCAGTCCAGGGCCTGGAGTAGGTTCCAAAGTGGCTGGAGGTGCTGAGAGACTGGGTCGAGGGTTATTCTTTTGACAAATCGAACAGCTGGCCTGTATTTGGGAGGCCAGAGGTCGAAGTCCAGAGGTTAGAAAATATTTGTTCACCAACTGAGTGAGAGCTTCTTTTCCAGCGTGTGTAGTTTGATGTAACCGTTGCAACACCGGCTGGGTCAGGCTCTTTGGCAGGAGGATCCTCCCGTCCATGGAGCAGAGCCATCCCTTCTTTTCTCGGAGACCAAGCTTGTCGGCTAGTTCTTTTTCTTCATATGAGTACTGCGGATCCGGGAGCTCCCCCACTGATGGAATGAGGGCATGCATAGGGATGTCAGCAGGTCTCGGCGTCCTCAGGGTGGCAGCAATTTTAGCTTCTCTGTCTGCCCGGGCATTACCCCTGGCTACGTCTTGATCCTCTTTCTGATGCACCTTACAGTGCATTACTGCCACTTCCGAGGGAAGTTGAACAGCTTCCAGGAGTCGGAGAATTTGGGGTCCATACTTCACTGGGGAGCCTTGGGCTGTCAGCAGTCCCCTTTGTTTCCATAGGCCAGCATGGGCATGCAGTACTCCAAAAGCATACCTAGAGTCGGTATAGATGTTGACCCGTTTCCCTTTTGACAGTTCTAGCGCCCGGGTCAGGGCCACCAGTTCAGCAAGTTGAGCAGATGTTCTGGCGGGCAAACCCTTGGCCTCAACAACGTCATAGAGGGTCACAACAGCATAACCTGCCCTCCTTTGCCCTTCTACAACAATGCTACTGCCATCAGTGTACCACTCACAATCAGCATTCAGAAGTGGCTGATCCTGTAGGTCTGCACAGCTGGAGTACTGTGCATCTATGATGTCTAAACAATCATGCTCTTGTTCTTCCGTTTCAGGTAAGAGAGTAGCCAGGTTGAGGGAGGGGCAGGGCTGCAGAGTCACTTCAGGGTTCTCCAACAGCTTAGCTTGGCACCGAGCCACTCGAGCCTGGGTGAGCCAGAGACCCCGCTTCGCGTCTAGCAGAGCCTGGACCATATGAGGGGTATACACCTGCTCGACTCCTCCCAGCGTTAACTTTTCAGCTTCCTCAAGTGCTAGGGCAGTTGTCGCAACTGCTCGTAAACACACTGGCCATCCCTTGGCAACTGGATCAAGCTGTTTGGAGAAATAAGCAACGGGACGTTTCCACGCCCCCAACAATTGAGTAAGCATTCCCAGAGCCATCCCTTTTCGTTCATGCACATACAATTGGAAAGGTTTAGAAAGGTCCGGTAACCCCAGGGCGGGGGCTTCCATTAGTTTCCTTTTTAGTATCTTAAATGCCTTGTCGGCTTCTGGAGTCCAATAAAAGGGGTCATGGTCTGCCCCTTTCACACAGTCATATAGTGGTTTTGCCCATAGTCCAAATTCAGGGATCGATATTCCGCAAAAACCTGCCATGCCAAGAAAAGCCCTGAGCTGCTTACGGTTGCTTGGGATGGGAACCTGGCATATAGCCTCCTTTCACTCGCTTTAAAGCTGGTGTTCCCCCTGTCTTATGTGAAATCCCAGGTAGCGTACTTCGGGGAGAGCGATTTGAGCTTTATTTCGAGCCACTCGATATCCTCGAAGTCCAATAAAGTTCAGGAGGCTTACTGTGGCGTTAAGGCAGGAGTTTAAATCTATGGCAGCAATTAATAAATCATCCACATATTGTAACAAGAAGACTTCATGCTCATTATTCCACTCCTCCAAGTCTTTAGCTAAGGACTGGCCGAAAAGGGTAGGAGAGTTCTTAAATCCCTGGGCTAATACTGTCCAATAAAGTGTTTCTTAACCCTTTTTCTGTCCTCCCATTCAAAAGAGAATATCTCCTGAGAGGGGGGGTCAACTGGAATTGTAAAGAAAGTGTCTTTCAAATCAAGAACTGAGAAATGAGTATACTGCCCCCCTACGGAGGCCAGCAAGGTATACGGGTTTGGGACGAGAGGATGAATAGTTTTAACCCGTTCGTTAACCGCCCTTAGGTCCTGCACCAGTCGATATGTGCCATCAGGCTTCAGTACCGGCAAGATAGGAGTGTTCCAGGCTGACTGACACTCTCGCAGTATGCCATACTTTAGGAAGCGGTCTATAGTCTCCTGCAATCCCTCTCTGGCTTCCCTTTTGATTGTGTACTGCTTGATTCATACTGGACCTTTTCCTGGCAGTAGTTGAATATTAATGGGGGTTTGATGTGTAGCCTTTCCAGGGCCCCCCTCTGCCCACACCAAAGGGTATACCTGGTCTTCCCACTGGTTCCACTCCTGGGGAGCATTCATGGCCGAGGGTTCAACTGTGAGGGTCATTATCCATGCATTTTCAGGGGGCAATGTGAGGGTTATTTCATCCTGGGTAAAATGCAGTGATGCACCTAATCGACAAAGCAGGTCTCGTCCTAGCAGGGGTGTTGGGCAATCTGGAAGGTAGACCAATTTGTGAGAAAGAGCCCGGTCTCCCAGAGCACTTTCTGCAGGAGCATACACTGGGCACTGAGTCTTTTTTTTTTCCCGTGGCACTCACCACAGTGAGAGAGTCCGCTACAGGAAGTTGAAGAGGTTGATTTACAGCGGTCCGTGCTGCCCCGGAGTCTATCAAAAAATCAATTTCTCAATTCCCCACCCGCATTTTTACTCGGGGTTCCGGGGGTGGGGTGGTCCGTTTCCCCCGACACCCCTACTCCTGTCCTTCAGCTGTCATTACAGGAGTACAGTCTCTCCCTTTCTCTGGGCAGTCATTCTTCCAGTGTCCCTCTTGCCAGCATAAGGCACATTGGTTCCATCCCAGGCGTCTTTCTTGTGGGCCAAGGCGCCCGCGCCCACGACCCCTTGTACCTCTGCCTCTCCCACCTTCTTGTGGCCTTTCTCTGACTCCAGCCTGTACTGCTGCTACTAGCATTCTCACTTGTCTCTTGTCCTTTTCTCCTTCTCTGAGAGTATACGCCCTGTTTGCAGTTTCCAGGATTTGTGCTACAGACATACCCATTAAGTCTTCCTTCTTTTGTAACTTCTTTATATCAGGGGCTGCACGGCTGGTAAAAATACCCTTTATAATTGCCTCCGTCGCCTGATCATCAGGGTCTGCACTAGTATTTTGCCGAATGGTGTCTCGGATGCGCTGTAGGAATGCAACGGGACTTTCCTTCAGCTCCTATACTATTTCATACGGCTTTGCCCAATTATTATGTCGGACAGCCGAGTGCCTGAGCCCATGCATAAGTAGTTCTTTGTAAGAGGTAAGATGGGTATGATCCACAGGATTGTTAGGGTCCCATCTAGGGTCTGCTAGGGGAACCACATCTGCCGGAACAGGAATATTGACAGGATCCCTTTCATGCCTCCGCTGTGCTTCCTCCCTGGCTTTGGAAATAACTTGGTTCCGCTCTACTTCAGATAATAAGGTTCGCATAAGGATATCACAATCATCCCAATCAGGCTTGTGACTAGCTAAACATCCCTCAAAGACAGAGATAAACTTACTCGGGCTAGTTGAAAATTCTCCAGCCTGTGCTTTAAAAGCTGCCAGGTCCACCGGGTTAAAAGGTACATGGGTGTATACTTGCATAGTCTGAGCTGCACGCCCATCTGCCCCAGACCGGGCTATTACAGTTTCAGTAAGTAAAGGATAAAATCCCACTGAGGGAGGAATCTCTGGGACTGGGGGCATCTGACCTTTATATGGTGGAGGTGTTATGGGGGGGAATGCTGAGACTCAACACTAACAACTACTGATCCTATCGGAGTCAAATTACACTTCTGCAAAATATCTGTCTTGTTCCATAAAGCCATAAACAATTGTGCATACAAATGTTCATTCCACTTACCCGTCCGCTGACAAAACAGGAGTAATTGGAGAATTGTATTGTAGTTAATTGACCCTTCCGGAGGCCACCTTTCCTGATCCTCCAGTTGATATTGAGGCCATTTCACTGTACAGAACCTTTTAAGATCATTTTTAGTCATTAGATCTAACTTAAACAGTTTCCAATTAGTCAGAATGAATTCTAAGGGTGTACACCGTGCCCTGTCAGCCGTACTCTGTCCCTGCCCATACTCTAGGGAGACACTGGGCGTCCCCAGGTCCTACAGGGAGACACTGGGTGTCCCCAGGTCTTAACAGACAATGCTCTGAGCTTATCCTACCTTATCCGAGGGACCGGTTCCACACCGTCGCCCACGATCGCTTCTCCACTATTAGAGTGCGTTGCACCGTTGTGCCCTCCGGGGTCGATCAAACCACGTCTCTGCCGAGGCCCCCGATGAAACCACCGGTGCGCGCTGGGCGTCGGTTGTTGCCGCAAGTCGTCGACCCCAGGAGGGATCCGGGCAAGGCAAAATGTTAGCCTCGAGCCCCACGTTGGGCGCCAAAACTGTTGCCGGCACAAAGTGCCGGAGGGAGGCAACAATTGGGTTCGTTGCCCGGTGTGCGTCGCGCCAAATAAACACACTGGGGGAGAAGCAGACAGAGTTTATTTGAGCTCAAGTAAAAGGCACAGGGAGACTGTATTGTCTCAAATCCTGCACACCTAACCCTGCAACAGCGAGATCTTTATACCCCGGTCAGCTTCACTGTCAGTGTTTTTCCCCCACTAGCCCCCCCCTCCCTCCTCCCTCCTCCCTTCTCCCTCCGAGCGGTGCCCTTGCATGCCACAGATAACAGTTTTAGCTCGCCTGCTTTCCAGAAGGACAGGAGATTTGCAGGCGCCTGAGAGAAAGGGTTGCAAAGGTTGGGCAAGGGGGGGCTTTGGCTAATCTGAGCCTGGAGCAGAAGGACTTCATCGACACTCGTGGTCTTCCATCCCTCTGAGTTACCCAGGGTTATGCCCAGTGTCACCAACATCTCCAATAATGTATTTAATCACACAGTGAGTAAATGGGAGACATCTGCTTTCCAATTAAAGCTGGGAGCATAAAATTAGCCTAATTTATAGCAGCTTCCATTGTGTTAAGAATCTTGCTCACCTTTCTTTCATCCCAAGTGGTCCTTGCTCAGACTCTCTGAGCCCCTTCATATCTACCACCAAATACCCCCACTGCAGCCATAATAAAGGCATGGCCTAGCTATCACCCCCCAAATGGGAAGAGTGAACAGCAAGGAAAAGCCGAAAGGGCAAGAAAATGTGACGGCACAAGGAACGCTACGGTATGGACAGCCCAGCACTGTGAATGCAGAGGAGGCTTTATTGGCAGTAACGGACATTGTATCTGTGGTGGGATTTTGCAAGAAAGACTTTTTCCAGCCAGTGGTGAACTACAGCACAAAAGCTCTTATGCGTCTTATGTTCAGCAGCGCCCTGGGTGTCCTTGACCTGTTGAAGCATTTCATAGATTTCATAGACATTAGGGTTGCAAGGGACCTCGGAAGATCATTGAGTCCAGCCCCCCGCCCAAAGGGCAGGAAGTCAGCTGGGGTCATAGGATCCCAGCAAGATAAGCAAACAATTTGCTCTTGAAGGTGTTCAATGTAGGTGCTTGAACCATCTCTGTTGGCAGGCTATTCCAGACCTTGGGGGCTCGGACAGTAAGAAATTCTTCGTTATGTCCAGCCTGAAGTGGTCTTGCAAGAGTTTATGACCATTTGACCTCCTCATCCTTTGGGGCACTCTGATGAACAAATGCTCCCCCAGATACTTGTGGTCACCCCTGATAAACTTATAGGTGGCTGCCAGATCACCCCTGAGCCTGCACTTATCCAGGCTGAAGAGCCCCGTGGCTCTCAGCCTGTCATCCTAAGTTCTGTTTTCCTGACTTTTGATCATGCGTGTGGCTCTTATCTGGACTCTCTCAAGCTTCTCCACATCCTTTTTGAATTGTGGAGCCCAAAACTGGACGCAGTACTCCAGCTGCGGCCTCCAAGGCCGGGTACAAGGGGAGAATGGCGTCCCGGGATTTGCTTGAGAAGCATCTATGGATGCAAGCCAGCGTTTTGGTCGCTTTACTAACCGCAGCATCGCATTGCAGGCTCATGTTCATCTTGTGGTCAATGATGACCCCCAAGTCTCTTTCTTCTGTAGTGCTAGCCGGTGTCAGTCTGACACTTGCCTGACAGCAGAGCACAGAAGACCTGGGCTGGGCTGTCTGGATAGAGGCAAACCTGACTCAGGCAGGAAATCGGACTAGCTGACCTCTGGCGGTCCCTCCCAGCTGTACTCCAGCACAGAAAAGTACAATCGCAACTTATAAAGGAGATGCCCTCGGGGACTGTCACTCAGAGCTTGCTACAGGTATCCTCACTTTCTACCTCTAGGAGGGCAGCAAAAAGAAGGAGGTCTGTTTCAGGTTAGTGTGAAAACAGTTAAGAACGACTTTTCAGTAGAAGAGTGGACTAAACTGGATGGCCTTTGAAGCCGTTCAAGACCTCTGTTCCTAGGTGCCTCTACTCACATTTTGTTGGAATTGCAGCTGTCTCTTTAGGAGCAGACTCTATTCTCACTTGATTGGATTTGTAATTGCTTCAACTTTCTGTATGGGATCCCTTCACTTTCCAGCCAGGGAAACTGCAAGAGGAAATCTCATATATCAGTTTGGAAGGAAAAAAAGGACTGTTTAATCCTGGAAGGAATGGCGGAGGATAAACCCTCCAGCTAGTTTTTAATCGCAATTAGTTGTGAAATTTTATATTTTACATCATGTATAGGGCCCCGGCCAGGCCAGATCATGGGGCAAACAGATCCCAGCTGCTGTTTCAGGGGTGTGGTGTAGCGTGGGAGAGCAAGCAGGGGAATGTGCTCCCCCCCCCCCGGCGGCCCTTCCTGTGCCCCCCCCTCTTCCCCCCCGGGCCCTTCACCCGCTCTCCTCTCTCATGACAGAACAAAAGGGAAAGGGAAAAAGGAAGTCAGAGAGCATCAGAAGAAAGAGGTGCCATGGCATCAGCCTCATCATCGGAAACAGAAGAAGGGCAAGAGGCAGGTGCCCATCCTCCCTGCCCGGAGTCTCCAACAGAGCATGTGCCCATTACTGGTCGGCCCAACTCCTGCATCTCCCGAACCCGTGAGGAGCGTGGAAGGCCTCGAAACGCAGAGGTTCCCACCCACAAAGCCCAGATCCGGAAAGGGAATTTCCAGCTCAAGCTACAAGTGGCAAACATAGTGGAAAAGATTCAATTGTTGGGTTTGGAAGGGACAGAGAGCCTGTGTGTGAGACGAAAGGAGGCGCTCACCCGGCAGGATGGCAGAGAAAGCCCTGGTGTGACATCCGACCCATCCTGCACTCACCAACCTGGCCCTGCAGGTCCCAGGGAGGAGGCTGCCCCGGAGTGCAAGGTATAGGACATACATGACCTTGGTTCATTGCAGCTCTTAAGGGCCCAGCTTCTTTCTAAACTTGGTTAACTTTCTATTTCAGGAGAGCTGAATTTTTTAACATCACAGACCCACCAATCTTCCCTGCCAGAAAACCACTTCTCTTAACGGATCTGTATTACAGAGCTTCTCCCTGTGGGCCGGGACTGGGAGCACTGGCCAGGAGAGCAATCCTGTGTTTCATTTCAGACCATAATAATACCAGACACAGAGGCACTGATTCCTCAAAGACAGCCCATTGCCTTTTTCAGGACTGGAGAAAACCCCAATCTGGTGGAATGAAGCTTCCCCCAACTCCAGATATAACACAACGTCTACCATAAAAAACCTTGCACCAAGGTGGTTTTCTTTTGCTATCAGCACAACCAGGGATTTTCCCTAACTTGTAGCTAGGCAGCCA
>NC_143409.1:48172117-48187992 GCF_052110815.1 Crocodylus siamensis
GTGTGTCTGGACTTCTGGTCAGTCATCCTGCTTTAGGAGCTGTTCCAATGGCCACTCAAGCTCTGTGACAGCTCCCTCTCATGGAAGTTATTATTCCTCGTGTATAAAAAAAAATTTGTAAGACCAAGGTTATTAAAGGAAGAAAAAAACTTACAAGGACCCAGGAAAGCGGAGAAGCTGGAGATTCAATTCAAACACGCTTTAGCTGAAACGTATCCCCATTTGCAACTGTTTACATCGCTTGCTAGTATAATATAGTTGCAGGATGAACATGGAGCCTGATATTAAGGAATTTGTGACAACTGAAAAGAAACGGGCACGCATGCATGCACATCTCTCTAGGCATACAGAAAATGTGTTTTCCAACAAGTTCCTCAGAGGAATACTCCTTGTTTTTCCACCCTACTATATTTCTTTTCCTGTATTGGTACGGATATGGTCCTTATCACCATTTTATTGAACACACTCACCACCACCCCACTGCACACATGGAAGCACAGAGGTCAAGAAAAACAAGCTCTTGAGAAAAACATTTCCCAAAATATCAGTGCGTTCCCATTGCAAAGTAAGCAGACAATTCAAAATAATCATAATTTTTGTGGAGCAAATGTTTCAGAAAATTTCCAAAGAAAAACACTGAGACTTCTAAATGAAAAAATGCATTCAGTATTCCACACAAACTGCCATGTGCAGGCACTGAATAGCTCCCTGTAATGTTAGCTAAGGGTGGAGTTGTCAGCTACAGCTAAAACTAAAAGTTAAGTTTGCTTGCAACGGCGAGGGGTGGGGGAGGGGAGCAGACGTAATGACTGAAACATTTCAAATGTCTCTGAACACTCCCAGTGCTGTGTGAATGGGGTAGAGAGCCTGACACTTGTTCAGCTGCCAGGTTCCCCCTGGGTTTCGCGCTGTTGCTGTGTCCCCACGGGGAGCCCTGCACTCACGGAGAGCCAGCACCCTCCCAGCAGATGCTTGCTTACTGCCCACTGCTGATGCAAGGGCTGGACTCTCTGGACCCCAATCCCCGCTCTACCTTTCTGCTCCAGTAAAGTGAGGAAAAGCAGAGATTTGGGCCATAGGGGCGGGGGAGGTGGAAGCCTGGTGGCAGCGTATTTCCACCACCACGACACACCCCTCCCTACACCACCACTAAAAACCTGTGACCTCAGCTGCTGCCACCGCCAGAGCTGTGCTTTCCTGCCCCGGTCCTCAGTCCTTCTCTTACCTGCTGTGATGGGGAGAGAAGAGGCTGGGAGGATTTGGGGCTGGAGAGTCAAAATCCTGCACTCTTTTGCTCTCTGCCCCAGCCAACCCTACATCCCCTCTCTGTAGGGGGTGGAGAGAGAAGCCACAAATCTGCGCAGCCTCCTGTAGCTGCTCTTAGCTGTGGAGAGAGGTGCCACAGGTGCTGCACAGATGTACTGCAGCTGAAAAGGCCATTACACTTGAAATATTTGGAAAGGTACTTGTGTCTGCACCACAATGCTTTCCATGGGAAGACTGTTTCAGTTGCTTGTACTTTTACCAGTTCTGGCTGATTTCCTCCAAGGTGGGTATCTGCCTCCTGGTAATTCATGTGGAAAATCTCCTTTTCCTTCTCTCCTTAAGTTATTGCTTCATACATTTCACAGCCCAATTTAAGGTCACTGGACCTGATCAGCCAGTTATTGCCATTGTGGGGCAGGAAACCGTGTTGCCTTGTCACTTGTTCCTCAACACAACTGCGAAGAACATGGAAGTGAGGTGGTTCCAATATGAGCCTCAGACTTTTGTGCACCTCTGCCACAATGAGAAAGATCAGTATGACGAGCAGATGCCAGAATATCACGGAAGGACGGAGCTGTTGAAAGACGGCCTCATGGACGGACGTGTTTCCTTGAAGATTCTCCGTACTAGACCGTTGGATGAGGGGCCATATCACTGCTCTCTTACAGACGGGATTTCTTATGCAGAAGCCATAATGGAACTGAGGGTAGCAGGTCAGTGACTTGTATCTGTGCCATTTTCATGGGACCTACAGATATTTATTTCATAGATTTCATAGACATTAGGGCTGGAAGGGACCTCGGGAGATCATCGAGTCCAGCCCCCTGCCCAAAGGGCAGGAAGTCAGCTGGGGTCATAGGATCCCAGCAAGATAAGCATCCAATTTACTCTTGAAGGTGTTCAATGTAGGCGCTTGAACCACCTCCTCTGGCAGACTGTTCCAGACCTTGGGGGCTCGGACAACAAAGAAATTCTTCCTTATGTCCAGCCTGAAACGGTCTCGCAGGAGTTTGTGACCATTCGACCTCGTCATCCCATGGGGCGCTCTGGTGAACAGATGTTCCCCCAGATCCTGGTGGTCACCCCTGATAAACTTGTAGGTGGCCATCAGATCACCCCTGAGCCTGCGCTTTTCCAGGCTAAAGAGTCCCATGGCTCTCCGCCTGTCATCGTAAGATCTGTTTTCCTGACCTCTGATCATGCGCGTGGCTCTTCTCTGGACTCTCTCAAGCTTCTCCACATCCTTTTTGAATTGTGGAGCCCAAAGCTGGACGCAGTACTCCAGCTGCGGCCTCACTAAGGCCGAGTACAAGGGGAGAATGACATCCCGGGATTTGCTCGAGAAGCATCTATGGATGCACGCCAGCATTTTGGTCGCTTTACTAGCTGCAGCATCACATTGCAGGCTCATGTTCATCTTGTGGTCAATGATGACCCCCAAGTCTTTTTCTTCTGTAGTGCTAACCAACGTAGCACTGCCGAGCCTATAAGGGTGCTGCAGGTTTTTCCTCCCAAGGTGGAGAACCTTGCATTTTTCGGTGTTAAACACCATGAGGTTCTCGTCTGCCCATTTGCTGAGCTTGTCCAGGTCAGCCTGGATCACCCGTCTATCTTCTGGCGTGGATGCTTTGCCCCAAAGTTTGGTGTCATCGGCAAACTTGGCCAGTCCACTCCTGACTCCAATGTCCACATTGTTAATGAAGATGTTGAACAGTATGGGTCCCAGGACAGAGCCTTGAGGGACCCCACTGGTCACAGGGCACCACGATGAGTGACTGCCATCAATCACAACCCTCTGGGTCCGACCACAAAGCCAATTTCCCAGCCAGCAGATCGTGGTGGAGCCAAGGCCGCAACTGGGCAGTTTGGCCAAGAGGTGATCATGGGATACCAGATCAAAAGCTTTTTTGATATCAAGATATATGACATCAACCTCTTCTCCCTTGTCCAGGTGATAGGTCACCTGGTCATAGAAGGAAATGAGATTGGTCAAACAAGACCTACCTGCAACAAACCCATGCTGGCTATCCCTTAGGATGTTAGCCTGGGCCAGTCCCTCAAGGATGGCCTCCTTAATAAACTTTTCTAAGATCTTCCCCAGGATACAAGTCAGGCTAATGGGCCTGTAGTTAGCCGGATCCACTCTCCTCCCTTTCTTGAAGATCGGCACCACATTGGCCTTCTTCCAGTCTTCGGGCACTACACCAGAGCGCCGGGAGTTTTCAAAGACCTGTGCCAGGGGCTGGGCTATGACGCTCGCCAGCTCCTTGAGTACCCTGGGGTGCAGGTTGTCAGGGCCGGCTGACTTGAAGGCATCCAGCTTCTCAAGATGTTCCTTCACGAGGTCAGCATTGATGGAGGGTAGGGGATCCCCCTCACCCAGATTTCCCTGTCCCATAGCAGGCATGGGCATCCCGTGTAACTGATGAAAGACTGATGCAAAGTACCTATTTAATAGGTTGGCTTTTTCCTGGGCGTCAGTTGTCAGTTGCCCCATCTGGTTTAGCAGGGGTCCAACATTGCCCTTGCTTTTCCTCCGGCTCCCCACATATCTGAAAAAGGACTTTTTGTTGTCCTTGATGCCTGAAGCTAGTTGGAGTTCAGTTGCAGCCTTGGCTTTCCTGGTTTGGTCCCTGCAGGAGCGGACCAGCGCGGAGTAATCCTCCTTGAAGGTGAATCCCATGCTCCATCCTTTGTAGGCTTTCCTTTTTAGCCACAGTAGGTCCGCTAGGTCTCTGGAGAGCCGGGGGGCTGCTGTGCCTTCTTGCTGCCTTTTCTCCGTGTTGGAATAGATTTAGCTTGTGCACTGAGGATCGCTTCCTTGAGAAGCAACCACTCTTCTTGAACTCCCAACTCCCTGGGGTCATGGTCCCTGAGGGCCTGACTGACTAGCCTCTTGAGCTTGTCAAAGTCGGCTTTTCTGAAGTCAAGGACTTCTGTGTTGCTGACTGACTTGCCAGCTTTACGGCGGATGGTGAAGGTGATCAGCTCGTGGTCGCTGTCACCCAACTTCCCATCGATCACTAGGTCGCCGATTAGGTCGTCCCCCGTAGCCAGTACCAGGTCAAGCAGCGCTTTGCCTCTCGTTGGCCCATAGACTTCTTGAGTCAGGTAGAGGTCATCCACGCACGAGAGAAAGCTTTGCGCCCGCTCAGATTTAGCTGAGTGATCTTCCCAGGATATGTCCGGGTAATTGAAGTCACCCGTGACAACCAAGGTCCTGGAGCAAGCGGCCTCAGTCAGTTCCCGGGCGAACTCCTGGTCAAGCTCAGGACTTTGAGTGGGAGGTCTGTAGTAGACTCCCACCGTTGTGTCCCCTGTGCCGAATTCCCCATGAATTTTTACCCAGAGGGTCTCTAGCTGTCCATGCCGGTCGCCAACATCAGCTTGCAGGGACATGTAGCTTTCCTTGACATAGAGAGCTACACCCCCGCCCCTTTTGTCAACACGATCCCTCCTGTATAGGGTATAGCCCTCTATCCCCGTGGTCCAGTCATGGGTGGAGTCCCACCAGGTCTCCGTTATCCCAATGACATCATATTTCTTTGCACTGAGCAGGAGGACGAGCTCGTCCTGCTTGTTGCCCAGGCTCCTGGCATTAGTGTACAGGCAGGCAAGTGTGCCCTTGGGGGCTCTTGCCTTGCCCACAGATTGTGCCAGGGCTGGGGCAGGGGTGGGTTCCCTTAAGTGCCCCTTTAAGTGCCTTGGTCATAATATGATGACTAAAAAGTAGCCACTTAGATAACCAGTAGAAGGACAAAGTTACCCATGGGGTACTGGTCATTCAGCAGCCTTCCTGCATCTGGGGTCAATAAAAGAAGGATGCACGTGGCCATGGGCACTTGTTGCTGAAGGAGGCAGCTGGCTTTGGGCACCTTGAGCAGAGGAGAGGCAGGCTTAGCATCCATGTCTCTTTCTTTCCAGGCAAGTGACCTGACCTCTCAACTGTTGGGTCTTAAATACAGGACAACCCTCCTTCTTCTCTGTCAAAATCTGCCAGCCAGGGAATTTTGGGGGGATATAATTTTGTGACTTATGAATACGCATTGTATGCACACTCATTGCCATGTACTGCCTGGCCAGAATGCAACCTACTGAGCATGTAGAGTTGCTATGTGGATGTTTCTACATCCACACCACACCAATGTTAACACTTCAAATGAAGCATTAGTACCAGAAATGGCTCTTACGAGTCTGGAAAACTCTTTTGGCCATGTAAAGTGACATGGGATTTGGCTCTAGGAGCCTAACCCTTTGCTGCTAGACATAACAAGAACTGTCTAAGTGGCGCAGACACTGAAAATGAGACATTGTTCTGCCCATTTCACATTCAAAGCCCAATCTAGGCGACTTTCCAGATCAGGCCCAAAACCAAGTTGACCATTTAGCTGGTAGCATTTATGGATCATGTTCGTAGGTGCCTGACTCTCCTGATCCTGTGGGTAGGGAGCTGAAGCACCTAACTTGGGCTCTGGACTCCATGGGGACTTTTACATGTGTTCCACAAGGTGCGGGCACTTTAGTTAGCAAGCTGAGCTAATTAAAAGCGCTCATGGGTTACATGTATTAGTGTCCCCCAAGCTGAGAAATGGCAGCAAGGTGCTTTGAACTAAAGTTCATCAAATGGGCTTTAGTTCAAAACACCTCACCACCATTTCCCAGGGTGGGGGATGCTGATTCTTGTGACACTAAAGTCTGCGGGTGTGCGTTAATGTCTGTGGTCCTCCAGACTTGATTAATTGAGTCTGCTGCGATACACTGGATTTCCAGCTCATCACAGCCAGCTCCCTACACATCTATAGGAGCCCCATGAGGCAACTAGGGGAATAGCAGTTAGATACTGAAATACCAGTGCTCTTCCCTGCATAACTTCACAACTGACAGTAGTCGATCCTCTTGAGTGCAAAGGCTCTCAACGCCATGTCTTACAGTTTACAAAATTAAATCATAACTTTTACAGAAATGCCCCTAATTTTCCTCTAGGCTTAGGCTCTGCTCCTCAAATTTCTTTTGAGAACTATCAGGATGGAGGGATACGAATGGTTTGTCGATCAGCAGGGTGGTTCCCTGAGCCCAGAGTGCTGTGGAGAGACCAAAGTGGACAGAATTTAACACCACTTTCTGGAACCAGCTCCAAGGGGAAGGACGGCCTGTTTGAAATAGAAAACTCTATCATTATATATGAACATTCGCACCAGAACTTGTCCTGTTGGATCAAAAATAACTTACTCAATCAAGTGAAGGAATCGGCAGTTTTTATATCAGGTTGGTTGCCATCCATAAGCCGAATAAAACCACTAGCATCACACACATTGCCACCATCCAGGGATTCACCTTTGGGAAAAAGGGATCTGAAAAACAAAATACTTGGGACTTCCATTAGTGTGCCACTGGTGACAAAAAATAAATGTCTGAACTCCACAGAAACATATAACTATTCTCCAACAATTTTCCAACTGGTTTTACCTGGGGGCAGAATGAGAGCACAGTCTCTTCAGCACTACTCAAAAACCAGAAATGGATTCCAAATACGCCTCAAACTGGGCACATCTGCACAATCATGAATGCACCAAAATTACTGCACATTACATTTAGTATCTGTGGGTGCCTGCACACGAATGTGGAGGCTTCTTCAATGTGCTGCAATCCCATGTGTCGGAGCAGACTCGATTAATTGAGTCTGCTGGAGCCTGGTGATTGCCACACTCCAGCAGCCTCTTGCATTGTGTGTATCAGCGTCCCTGCACTTAAAAATGTTACTGGGGACACTTGAATTAAATCAACTAAGTGTTAGTTCAAGCACCCCTAACCACCCTCTTTAAGTATGGGGGTGCTGATACAAGAGACTCAGTGGCACTTTAAAGCACCACCCTGCAATTACCCCTGGAGCACATGTAAAAGTGCCCTGAAATACTTCAGAGCAGCATAAAGTTCCTCATGACCCCAGGTCCATGACACTGACCCTGATATGAACACTGAAACCCTGCACATCCCCTGTATGAAAATCTGCACAGTCCAGATCCTGATGACTGCACTCCTATGTTTCGGCTACACTGATACTTCTCATATGACCATGGGAAAGCATAACCATCATTTTATTTCACTGGACAAAGATTTTCTCTTTCATGAGGCAAAGAGATGCTGCAGCATGTGCTAGCAACAAGGGTATTTTTTTAGGGCCTCTGAAAGGTTTGTATTATGCACCTGGTAAAGCTGGTTTCACCATTTCTTAATGGGCATTATTTCCCATAAAGTTAGATTAAAGTATTAGAAGAAAACTCCCTTACTAAACAGACAATAACAAGCCTTAGAAAACTTACATTTTCTCTTGAGGAGATAAACAGTCAGCAGAATGAGAGACTTCATTTTCAGCTCCGATATAGTGGATTAGATCAATGCAACTGGGAGGTGACCCAAGTAGGAATTCCTCAGGCAGTTTTCCATCTAGGAAGATGAGGTAAAATGCTGTTTGGTCACTGAAACTTGGTGAGAAGTCAAACAGGACCTTGTGGCATAGCACAACTTTGATATATGGTGTCTGGGTAGAAGCAATGGCAGAAAGGGACAATGGCTTGGTTTGGTCTTTAAGAGTATTCACATTGCTATCCAGCAGTACTTCAGTCTGCATGCAAAAGTCCTTTTGCTGCAACCTTTGCTAGGAGGAGTTTTCATTCCTGTTTCCATTTTCTTTCAGAGTGGAGAAGAACCATGAGCCATCCAGGTACTGAAAAATCATCACAGATCAATGTCTTCTTTTTACAGCGATATTCTAGGACTAACTAACAGTTTGGGACATGAGAATATTTTTACCAAGATGGAAGGAGTCAAAACCATTTGTGCCCAGAATGAGTATTTTTTTCTCTCACAGTCCCCATCTCACTGGGGTCCATACAATTCTCCGAGTCATGGTAAAAGTGGAGAACCTGGGAGAAGGAAGCAGCAAAGTGTTGGGAAAGAACCTAGTGAACAACTAAGTTGCTCAGTTATAATTTTCCGATGCTCGAATAGACTCCTGTGGTTGCCAGTGTCTTCATTTTCCCCTCCAGTTTTCATTAAAATGAGTGCCCTACTTTTATCTTACTGGGTACAAAAGGAACTGACTCAGATGAAGCTTTTATTTTTTAAACCAAGGGAAAAAAACTCTGAGAGAATATTTTTGATAACTTTCAATGGTAAGTTAAAATTTCTGGTTTAACCATGGCTGCCCAGAAACCATGGCTGCATAGAAATCAAAGCTTTAACAGTTAGAAAGAATATCAACCGAACAAAATAGAGATCACCAGCTGAACAGGCCTGGTGTGGAGAAACCAGAGTGGGCAGACGGAGGAACTGGAAGGCACTGGAGTAGTGATGGTGGGTCAGTGGAGAGCACAGTTATGTGAGTTCCCGTGTTCATGCTCATCTATACAGGGCCAATTTTCTCTATTCTTCCTCTTTCTGGCACCGACTGCCTTCCCTCCTGTTATCATTCAGGGCTCTCTCACCTTCCCATTCACTACACAAAGTCTTCCTCCACCCACAGTCATCAACACTAGCTGCTGGGAGCAGTTTGGGAAAGTCTCTGCTCCTCCATTCAACCACCATGACCATGATCTTTCTCCTATGTCATGGACTTGAGGCATCAGTATTTCCTCTCTGTTTTTACTACAGTTGACTTCTTCATTTGGTCAGTCCTTAACCCTTTTCCATAATGCGCACACACACATCACACCACACCCATACTCTATTCCTCTTCTCCACATTCACACACACACTCCTCCCCTGCCATTTGGGTATATATTTTTCTCATTCCTCTTTACCATATAGTGAGACTTATCCTGTCTTTACTCACTCAGGACTTAGAAAAAGGACCTGTTCATGAGCAGTACAAAATCTAAAAGCAAACCTATCTTGCGTCCTTGTGGTCTATGTTGTCTCTGCCATGGCCTGCTGAACTGGGGATGTCTCTGAGGGAGACCGAGTCCTGGACTGGGGCAAGTGGAGCAGGGTGAGATTTTGCAGTGAGGACTAGAAACTGTAAGGGACAGTGAGCGGTGTGCATGATTGCTCCATAATATACTGCTGGGATGCCCTGTGCCACCAGAGCCTCTAATCCCCACCTCCTGTGGCAGAGAGGTGCAGGAGGGAAACAACACTGAGTCCCAGCCTGGACCTAGCCAAGTGTTTCTGTCTATCACTAACCCATCTCTGCAACCTGCCCTACCCTATGCTAAGGCCCCAAAACTCCTTCCATTCAGGGCTGTGTAAATCTTGAGGGCAGGACACTCTCCAATTCATCCTCAAACTGGGGCTGATTCTGTCACTGACATGATCAAACTCTCCCCCAGGACTGAGCTCTGCCCTGATGCCCTGATTCTCTCTTCTCCTGTGCAGGGAAAGTGATTCTGGATCCAGACACAGAGGATCTGGAGGGCAGAATCGGCCTGACAACCCTAAGAGGTTTACTACACTTCCCTGCGTGCTGGGCTCTGAGGGATTCACTTTCAGGGAGGCATTACTGGGAGGTGGAGGTTGGGGACGTGGGAGATTTGTGGGCTCTAGGGGTCTCTAGAGAATCTGTAAAGAGGAAGGAAGGGATTGGCCGTGATGCTGACGACGGGATCTGGGCTGTGGAGCAGTACTTGCGTAAGTGCCGGGCTATGACCACCTCTAAGTGGGTCCCCTTGGGCCCGGTTCCCAAGAGGATCTGGGTCTGCCTAGACTGTGATGAGGCATGGGTAGCATTTGTCAGTGGTGATACAGATACCACGATGTTCACCTTTTCACAAGCCTCATTTGCTGAAGAGAGAATTTACCCTTGGTTCTGGCTGGAGCATATCACTGAGGAACCCCAGCTCCGGCTCTGCCACTGAGACACGAAAAGTGTGGCAGAAAGGACCTTTAAATACCCACTTTATCCTCAGATTATTAAGTGTAATCTCTATGTCCCTGGAGGTGCAGGGTTGGATTGTTGGACTGTCAGACTACAGAAGGCAGGAAGTGGTTGAAACGGAAAGCCTAATCTCTCGCTTATCTTTCAGATCCTTTATGGACTGTGGGATCAGAAACTGCTAGATGGGAACCAATGGAGGGTGGCATGTTGGGTAGTGGAGAGAAATGACCCCAAGCTAGGAAACTTGGAATTTGTAAATGCCACTGAAACTGGGAATGACCTGCATTGCACTGTTGCTTATACTTAATGCCTTAGCTAATTTGAGATGGAGGCATTGCAAGGACTTATACATTTGATTTGGATAAACTTTTGTTCTTTCCCCTTTTTCCCTTGTTATTGTTTACTCTTTCCCCAGTGATTGGATGTCCTCACAATTACAGAATATAAAGCTATTTTTGCTCAATGCAACATTTGTTTCCTCTTGGTTTGTGTTTTCCCAAACTCTGTTTTGATATTCGGTCCCTTGATGAGAATTTTTTAGCAGAAGCAGGTAAGCTTGAAGAATTCAGCTCCTCACTGACCATATCCCTGTTCCTGACTGGAGGGTCTTGGTCTCAAGATCAGCACATTCAGGATCAGGAAGGACTTGTTCCTTAGGTCAGGTAGCAGGGCTGTCAGAAAGAAAGTCAGCAGGACATAATAATGGGATCTTGCACTTGCTGATGGTTAAAAACCTAGTACTCATATGTAGAAAAACCAGGAAAATGTGCAGCTAGTCTCCTGTCTGCAGTCCTTACAGCAGCTCCTAATGCCACTGTCATGTGTGCGAAGGAAAGCCCATGAGGAAGCTGCTTCCTGGCAATAGGGCAGCGATGCTTCACCTGAACTTTCTCCAGTGGAGAGTGACTTTGGGCAGATTGAGGCCTCTTCTGGTCAAGGAAAGGGACTAGAGCCTGTTCGAGGAGAGGAAAAGGGCACGTGATTTTCTGGCTGTCCCTGAACACTGCAGAAATAGTTCTCCCTCATATACTTTTAGATTAAAGCTGGTCAAAGCATTTGCATTTTCAAAGTTTCTTCTAAGAAAGAGAATTTTTGTGGGGAAAAAACACTTGTTATTTTCCATGTTGTCCACCAACTGTAAGTGAAACACTTCAGTGACAACAGCCAAAGATGAAGAGACTCCAACTCAATGGGGCTGGGAGGGAAACCTGCTCTGCACCAACAAGGCCAATTTTTTCATTGAGAAGCTTGCTATGGGCAGCCCTGGAAAAAGAGTAAAAATTAGATGGAGAAATTACTGAGGATTATGGAAGTTTGATAGAACTTTCTTTGAATTTTCCTTGAGGTTTAAAGAGCAAGTCATAATTTTAAACACTACATTACACAGTTTAGTGTTGATCTATCATTCCTCGAGAAAATCATCTTCCCTAGTGCGACCAGGTGGTCAACCAACAGAAGTGCTAGGCGATGCTCACTTGCAGTAGAATTACAGATTTATGGGGTACCTCTCCAATAATGTATTTAATCACACAGTGAGTAAATGGGAGACATCTCCTTTCCAATTAAAGCTGGGAGCATAAAATTAGCCTAATTTATAGCAGCTTCCATTGTGTTAAGAATCTTGCTCACCTTTCTTTCATCCCAAGTGGTCATTGCTCAGACTCTCTGAGCCCCTTCGTATCTACCACGAAATACCCCACTGCAGCCATAATAAAGGCATGGCCTAGCTATCACCCCCCAAATGGGAAGAGTGAACAGCAAGGAAAAGCCGAAAGGGCAAGAAAATGTGACGGCACAAGGAATGCTACGGTATGGACAGCCCAGCACTGTGAGTGCAGAGGAGGTTTATTGGCAGTAACGGACATTGTATCTGTGGTGGGATTTTGCAAACAAGAACTTTTCCAGCCAGTGGTGAACTACAGCACAAAAGCTCTTATGTGTCTTATGTTCAGCAGAGCCTTGGGTGTCCTTGACCTGTTGAAGTATTTGTTTAAACACGTAAACATTTCTATCTGTCAGTCTGACACTTGCCAGAGAGTAGAGCACAGCAGACCTGGGCTGGGCTTCAACCTTTGGACCCTGCATACATAAATGAACTTCTTCAATCAAAAGGTTACTAGTGACTCAGCTGTTTGGTGAAGTTATTCCAGTTTGACAGTGAAATGAAATGTCCTTTGTATTTAACCAGTCTCCTCTCCAACAGCATAGAGAAGAGACTTCTCAGCACTGCTCTTGCCTCCATCTAAAATGGAGCATGTGCAAAGCAGTCCACGATCACCAGCGCTGCCAGTACAGCCAGTCTGTGGTGGCTTCTTTAAAGGATTCGTATCTCCCAGTCCTAAAGGAGATGCCCTCAAGGACTGCCGTTCAAACTTTGCTACAGGTATCCTCACTTGCTATCTCCGTGAAGGCAGCAAGAAGGAGAAGGAGGTCTGTTTCAGGTCAGCGTGAAAAAAGTTAAGAACTACTTTTCAGTAGAAGAGTGGAAGGAAAACCTGTCATACAGCTCCTGGGCTTTAGCCCTAATTTGCTTTGGACAGTGGCCACACCTCCAACTGGGGGCAGTGCCTGGGATGGGCTGGTCCCCATGGTCATATGTAGACACCTCCAAGGTTCATCGTAAGGCTGCTCTGCTCCTCTGCTCAATGTCAAGCCAATTGTCAAATGAGGGATCAAGATTTTTCACTTACGTCAGACTGGCAAAGGCAGCAGGAGATATATTCCGCTTCCTTGGATCCTCTGAGTATATATTCAATAACTTCTCTCTCCTTGCAGTCTCAGTGCCTGCATGTCCCCTTCTTTTACCTGTGCCATTTTTGGGGGGTTGCTCTTTGGTCAGTTTTGTTGTACTTGTTCTATAAGTTTGCAGTGGGCCATTGTTAGGAAATTTTTGGAAAAGGGGTGCCTGGAAATGCAGAGGACTGAACTGGATGGCCTTAGAGGCCCTTCCAGACCTATGTTCCTAGGCAGGGCTGCCCAGAGTGGGGGGAAACTGGTGCAATTTGCCCCAGGCCCTGCATAGCAAGGGCCCTGCACTGTAGAGGGCACGCTGTCTCTGAGTCCCTTATTATCTCTCACCAAATCCCCACTCTGCAGCCAGAATGGATGCAAGGCCTAGCCAGCAACCTCAGTATGGGAAGAGTGAACAGCAAGGAAAAATAGAAAGAGCAAGAAAATGTGACGGCACAAGGAACGCTACGGTATGGACAGCCCAGCACTGTGAGTGCAGAGGAGGCTTTATTGGCAGTAACGGACATTGTATCTGTGGTGGGATTTTGCAAGAAAGACCTTTTCCAGCCAGTGGTGAACTACAGCACAAAAGCTCTTATGTGTCTTATGTTGAGCAGAGCCCTGGGTGTCCTTGACCTGTTGAAGCATTTCATAGATTTCATAGACATTAAGGCTGCAAGGGACCTCGGAAGATCATTGAATCCAGCCCCCCGCCCAAAGGGCAGGAAGACAGCTGGGGTCATAGGATCCCAGCAAGATAAGCAAACAATTTGCTCTTGAAGGTGTTCAATGTAGGTGCTTGCACCACTTCCGCTGGCAGACTGTTCCAGACCTTGGGGGCTTGGACAGTAAAGAAATTCTTCGTTATGTACAGCCTGAACTGGTCTTGCAGGAGTTTATGACCATTCGACCTCATCGTCCCTTGGGGCGCTCCGGTGAACAAATGCTCCCCCAGATACTTGTGGTCACCCCCGATAAACTTATAGGTGGCTGCCAGATCACCCCTGAGCCTGTGCTTTTCCAGGCTGAAGAGCCCCATGGCTCTCAGCCTGTCGTCATAAGTTCTGTTTTCCTGACTTTTGATCATGCGCGTGGCTCTCCTCTGGACTCTCTCAAGCTTCTCCACATCCTTTTTGAATTGCGAAGCCCAAAACTGGACGCAGTACTCCAGTTGTGGCCTCCAAGGCCGAGTACAAGGGGAGAATGACATCCTGGGATTTGCTTGAGAAGCATCTATGGATGCAAGCCAGCGTTTTGGTTGCTTTACTAACTGCAGCATCGCATTGCAGGCTCATGTTCATCTTGTGGTCAATGATGACCCCCAAGTCTCTTTCTTCTGTAGTGCTAGGCGGTGTCAGTCTGACACTTGCCTGAGAGCAGAGCACAGAAGACCTGGGCTGGGCTGGGCTGTCTGGATAGAGGCAAACCTGACTCAGGCAGGAAATCGGACTAGATGACCTCTGGCGATCCCTCCCAGCTGTACTCCAGCCCAGAAAAGTACAATTGCAACTTACAAAGAAGATGCCCTCGGGGACTGTCACTCAGAACTTGCTACAGGTATCCTCACTTTCTACCTCTAGGAGGGCAGCAAGAAGAAGGAGGTCTGTTTCACGTTAGCGTGAAAACAGTTAAGAACGACTTTTCAGTAGAAGTGTTAGAAATATTATTAAAAATGCATTATCAATAGCTGTTAGCTCCCATCAATAGTGTTGTCCTCTGAATAAGCACGGCTGCCAGCCCTCCTTGTCTCCTTAATGAGAGAGGGAAGGGGGGGTTGGAAACTGAAGGGAAAACTCCAAGGGCTCTTTGTACTAAGGTATCACTCTCTCTTTGTTCTGCAAATTTACTATCTCTTTGTTACACTAAATCACACTTTCTTTCATGGCTCCCACAGTTCTTAGGCTGAGATAAGAGTAATTGCCATTTTAGCCTTCAGGTTGAACCTTGAGTAACCTTGGGTCCCTTCTAAGCACGCGCAATAACCTAATACATATTAAGTCTATCCGCCCCGCATACTTAAGTAGTTAATTATAATACACATGGGATGCATGATCTGACGTATTCACATGCATGTTTGTATGAACCAGAAATGAGTTGTAAGAGTTCCTGCTTCTGTACACGTGCCAGAAGAGAGGGGATAAAAGCCTGCTAATGATTGTGCCCGGGGGCAGAGTGTTTGATCTTTTGTCTCTCTCTCTGACCCTATTTGCAAATATATACCTTTTGTATTGCTAAGGGAGTGTGTCTGTGACTGAGAGTTTTTTTTTTCGCCTCCCGAGAAACGAACCATAGCAGATTTCTGCAACAGAAGAGTGGACTAAACTGGATGGCCTTTGAAGCTGTTCAAGACCTCTGTTCCTAGGTGCCTCTACTCGCATTTTGTTGGACGTGCAACTGTCTCTTTAGGAGCAGACTCTATTCTCACTTGATTGGATTTGAAATTGCTCCAACTTTCTGTATGGGATCCCTTCACTTTCCAGCCAGGGAAACTGCAAGAGGAAATCTCATATATCAGTTTGGAAGGAAAAAAAGGACTGTTTAATCCTGGAAGGAATGGCTGAGGATAAACCCTGCAGCTAGTTTTTAATCGCAATTAGTTGTGAAATTTAATATTTTACATCGTGTATAGGGCCCCGGCCAGGCCAGATCGTGGGGCAAACAGATCCCAGCTGCTGTTTCCAGGGTGTGGTGTGGTGTAGCGTGGGAGAGCAAGCAGGGGAATGCGCTCCCCGCCTGCCCCCGGCGGCCCTTCCCGTGCCCCTCCCCCGGCCCTTCACCTACAAACTTCCCGAGGGGCTGGGCGAGGGTACGCATGCACAGTCAGCCCACCCAAATAAATTTTTCTCCCTCTGGCTATGCTTAGAGATTTGACATGACTTTAATGGACGAGGTCTGTATGGATTTAATGCCATGAAAGGACAGTGTCCCAGCACGTCCTTCCACATGTTGCCCCATTTGTGTCCAGCATCACTCTGGTCTTCCCTGGCTGGTGCTTGAGGCAGGTGCT
>NC_143409.1:48567104-48595657 GCF_052110815.1 Crocodylus siamensis
GGTTTGAGTAGTGTCAGCCCAAGGCCAATTAATAAGAGAAGAGATGGGCGCTCACCCCTGTGGAGTGAAGAGAGATTAGCAAGTCCTAAGAAGATGATAATTAGACCTGTAGTCTGTTGAGTCTGTCAGCTCTGCCGCAATAGAAATGCCGCTACCCCTCCCAAAGTTTGAGTGAAGCAAGAATCAAATGGGGGAAAGGGAGCGTCAATCTGGGAGAACCTCTCTGGATCCCAGTGGGGGGTCAGTTCAGAGGTGCGGCAAGGCAAAGCCTTACCCATGCCATCAGCAGCCCCTTGATTTGTGGGTTGTCTAGATCCACCGATATTAACCTCTCATCTCTCTCCCAATAAGGCCACTGTGCCCTCACTCAGTCCCGGGGCCACACAAGGGAGCAAGGCAGGGGTTACCAGCTGAAGAAACAAGCAGCAAGTGCATCAGAAACACGGAGTTAGAGGAGCAGCTGAAAGGCACGAGACTCTGCTTGCACTAGCATGTTACAAGTGAATGTGGAGAGCTGAAAAAACAAGACAAATAGCGAGAGTGTGGTGATCTCCCCACAGGAGTTTCTCTGTAATTTCTCTTCTGCATGAATAATAAAAGTCACATCTCCTGTTCAATCTCTGTTGCCTCCCTTTATCCTAAAAATATCCTAAAAATCATGGCTGACCAACAGCTTGTGAGGGTTGGCAGAGGGTGGCAAGGAGCACAAACACGGGCACTTGGGGAGAGCTAAGGGGGTCTTTCCTGCCAGGGCAAGGGGGTCGGACCTTGACGATCTGTTCAGGTCACTTCTGACCCGAGAAACTATGAAACTGCTCTTCAGAGCTAAGGCGCTAAGCTGAGCTTGTAACTACAGCAACTTCCAGTGTCCACTATTAGGAGGTGTTGCCAAAAAAGCCACTATCTGTAATATTTCATTGAATCCAAGTCTACCTCCAGTTGAAGATGTTTGCATTATAATTAGTTTCTACACATGGAAAATTATAAGTTGTTAATAATTATATATGTAGAGAATCTACTTAAGGGAAGATTGTCTTAAATTTGTTCTCCACATCAAAGTCATGGCAGGAAAGACATAAGACCGGCGTTTTCTTTTGTCCCTTGCCTATCCCCCCACTCCCACCCTGTGTGGCTGGATTTTCTCTGCTGCCCGTCTCCCATCCCTCTGCTGCTTGGCCCCATACCTGCACCTGCCTCTCCCATCCGCTGTCTCCCCTATAGCCTATTCACCCTCTTCTTGCCCCCTTCGCTTCTTCCTGACCCCAACTGCCTACCAACACGCCTTTTCATGCTCATTTCAATAAAGTTGTTTCTGTTTTGTTGTGTGTTTCAATATTAAGAAGAAGAACGGAGCTCTGGAATCTCACTTAATGGTGAAACTTCTAGTCTTTTCTTATAACAGGAGAAAGATATTTATTGTATTATACAATGATATACCTCACCATCTCCATCCCACCTTTTCAAAAGCATAGATCTCCCCATGCTCACTGGATTATTGATGACTACAAACGATTGAACAGGGATATCAAAATGATAGTGAGGCCTGCATTTAGGGAGACAGAAGCTGAGCTGAGGGACCCTAATCGCACCATGCAGAAAATGAGCAGTATGGATCTGAGGCCAAAGAAGGTGGAGAGGGATAGATAAAAAGACAGAAAGGAAATGGGAATGGGAGGGAATACCAGCAGCAGGGTTAAAACCCAAAAACTCATTTTAATGACCCTCTGCAAAGTTTTTACTTTTTTACTGATACTTTTTCTTTCTAACAAGTATCCGGTTACATACTGCTCATGTAACTCTTTGACCAGGCCCTGGCTCTGCTGACAGGCCCCGCTTCGAAGATCTGGGTTCAAATGTAAGGGTTTAATATATCAGCCATAAAAAAAATAAAAAGTTTGCTGGAAGACATAACCAAGTTCTTGTTTTGGTAACCCTACTTGAACACAATGATGGATTGAAATGGTGCTGCACCGGTACCCTGATCCAGGGGCCTGCCACTCAGCCCGATGCCTGATGTCCCCAACCGCACCATGTTGTCCCCCAAAGGCCATCCGAGGTGGATGAAGAAGAGCCAAGAGGAGCTTGCAAAGAATGACGTACAGTTGTGAGAACGAGGGCTGGATGCATAGACACGCCAATGTCTTCTTCCCATTCACAGGGAAAGAAGAGGGAGACACAGGGACTGAGGACCCAAGGATGGATATAATTTCAGGAGAGGCAAATGCTGCTGTTAAACTAGGGGCAGAGAGATGGGTGGTAATTATCTGTGAATAGATCAGAAGTGGGTCATGGGTGGGTGGAGAATAGGGCAGGGGCCTTTTCACTCCCATGGGAAAGTGGCAGTCATCCTAGTATCTCCTAACTCCCTTGCAACATTTTGATCTGAAGTTTTTGGCTTGAGCATTTTCTCCTACATGCCCCAACTCATTGCTGCACACTCCAACACCATAGAAGCAGCCACATTGTTCTGCTGCAGGGTGAGTCGCTGCACAAATTGCCCGTGGTAAACTAAAGAACCGAGGTGGCTGTGTGTCATGCTCTGTGCCACCATGGTCTATCCATAGCATGTTTCAGAACAGAAGAACAAAAGGAGGGCCACAAAAGAAGGCCCTATGGCTGTATCTATTTAATTTAAGAACATAGCAAGGGAGTGTCTAAAGGAGCAGGCAAGGGTGGTGGTGGCTCCTGTCTTGGTGGTGAGTGTGGCAGGAAGCTGCTGGATGATGAAGGGAGGGAGAGAGGGGGAAGTTAGAGCCACAGGCCCAGCTGGATGGTGCAACCATCAGCTATGAAGTGAGCAGTGATAGGAGCAACATGTCGGTGGGGGAGGGGCATGCTTTCTCCTTCAGTACCAACGTGCCTCCTCCCTCCAGACATCTCGACATGGCACAACCCTCCAACATGCCATCCCTCCCATCACCATATACTTCCTTCATCCCCCTCACCCATTCCCACACTCCTCTTGGCATGCGTGCATCCATCCCCAGAAACTCCATCCATCTATGCATCCCCACCCCCTTCCTTTCATGCATCCATCTGTCCCCATTTGCCCCAACTGCCCATCCATGCATCCATGCCCACCTATATTCTAGTGTGTGAACCCATGAGTCCTTCTCAGCTGTAGGGAGTCTGGGGGCCAGGACACACAGGTGAGTCTGTGTTCTGGCACAATGCTGATGGATGCCTTACGCACAGCTCTGCAAACACATAAAAAACCCTTCATAGGCTTGAACGCACAGTCCCTCCTCCTTGTCCGGCCACATCTCTTGCCTGTTTCTGAAGTGAGAGCAGAGGCTCCAACCACACATCTTTCCGCTGCCCTCCCCAGCGGGGGTGATGCTTCCGGGGACGGACAAGGCAGAGCTGAGGAGCCCTGCAGCATCATTCAGAGAGTGGGGAGCATGGAGCTGCTGCCAGCACTGGTTTCTACGCTTGTCCTTATCACTGGGGGAGCAGGTAGGTGGGGAAAGCTTTGCCACTGTCCTGGGCACTGCCCAACTCTCCTCTAGACTCAGCTGCACCCACCTAAAGCTCACCATCCCTCCCTGCCTACAGTCAGCTCAGCTTTGCATGGATCCAACCCTTATCGCTACCCATTCGTATCTCTTCCCTATCTATCCACCCACTCTGCCTTCTCTGCAATCTCTCCTTTATCTTTTCCATCTCTTCACCCGTTTCCCTTTGATAGCTAATCTATCCAGCCAACTTAGCCTTGACAGTGTCCTTACTTCTCTTTGCTGCTCAAACAATCTATTTACTTTGATTCTGTAGCAATTTCATTCATCCTTCCCTTCCCATATGGCCCTCCCAGCCCTCTCTCCATCCCCACACATCCCATCTACTTCCCACCCACCCAACCACCCATCCAGACTTTTCTTCTCTAGTTCCTCTTCATCTTCTTTCTCACCTTGTCTACCAACTCCATCTAGATGCAGCTGATTCCTTCCATCACTCCTTCTGGAGCAGTGTCCATCTGCCCATTTGGCATTCTGGCCTTCTCTGCCCGTGGGTTCATCTCTCAATCCTCTCTTCCTCTTCAGATGTCTCTCCCTCCCTGCCTTCACAGACTGCCGTCTCTCCATTCACCTTCTCTACACACAGCTCGCAGGCAGTCTGAGACCTGGAAATACAGACAGACTGATCTGGACTGCAGTTCAGCCCACAATGGCCCACCCGGTGCCCATGCTGGCTGCATTCTCCTCTCTCATGATGTAGTTCACTAGGTAATCTGTGATTTTCCTCCTCCACTCAAACAAAGATGGTGCAGCAATCCAAGATGACTGTCATGATGCTCAGGACTATGAACAGAAATGCCTGGAACCAGAGAACAGGTAAGTTTGCTGCTGACCTGCAGAGTAAGACCAGTCTTTCGTGCCTTTACACCCACAGCCTAAATGTTTCCTACTGCAGCTTGAGACCACTGCTCCTAGCCTGTCTCCTATTGCCACCGAGAAAACCCTCTTGCCATCCCCTCTAGCATCACCCTTCGGAGTTGGGAAGATTGCTGTGCAATCCCCGCTCAGCGTGCTCTGCTGGAAGAGGGACAGAGAAATTTTGGGTTAGATCTCTGTGAGGAGCTGAAGAAACTAGGAATAGAAAGGGAAAGGAGGGTGAACAGAAATGGATGGATGAAGGTGTTGGAAGGGGTAGAGGGAGGCTATTTTTCAGTCAGAAATTTGGGTAATTTAATGAAGGGATTACTCGGGTCGGGGAGTCTGATCAAACATGACGCCTCACCCACTTTGTTGCCATGTGGTGTTTTGGGGTGTGACTTTCTCTGTCCCTCTCTCATTTTCCAGATGCCTTGAGAGTCTCTCAGGATCCAAAATCTGTCAATGTGACGGCTGGGAAAAATGTAAGCCTGAAATGCACTTTTGAGAACCATGTCATGGAGCGAGCATATGTGCTCTGGTTCTGGGGAGCTGCTGGGGACTTCACACTGAATCCCCACCACCCGTTCCACAAGGGGCGGCTCCAGATATCCACCCCGGAGCAGCACAAACTCGGGGAGGCGACGTTGATGCTCTCAGCCCTGGAGGAGCGGGACTCTGGCCTCTACCAGTGCTGTGTCCGTATAACTAGGGAGCGGATCGGGCTGGGAGAGGGCACCATGCTGAGCGTTATGGGGAGGAACCAGAGCCAGACCGGTGAGTGGGATTAAATGAGGAATATGTGTCAGGAGGCAGATCCAGGATGAGGGCACTAATGTAAGTGCACCCTGCCTTGAGTGCATCTGGACTCAAATCAAATGCCTTGGTGGGGCAGCAGCATTTACATCCAGGGCTCGCTGAGGGAGTCCATAGACTTCACGGCTCATTATCCTGCCCCAGACTCCTTCTTATTGCACTCCACGCCATATGGTATGAACAACCCACTCTCCTTTCAAAGGGTCTTGCTCTTCCACTCCTCAAAGTATTCTTGCTCCTGCAATGCTGCTGTCTCAGTCGTTTTTGGCAATGTCTCACTTCTAAATCACAGCCGTACAAATTGGTTTTTTCCTTGCTCTAAATAAATACCTTCACTTGGGGGTGGTCCTAGGAACTCAGGTAAAGAAATGACTGTCAAAATGCTAGACCTACCAATATGTGCATCCTACTCACCCTGGTGGTGGGGCGGTGTCGGGGGCAGGCCTGGCTCTTGTCAGGTTTCAATGGAACTGGTCCCTGGTTGGGCTGAGGTGGCATTTCCAGCTGGTATGTTGGTCTCAAGGCTGTCTTGTGTCTGGTCACTGCCTGGAGCTAAGGTGGTTAGACACATGGAGGCTGGAAACAGGCTAACTGGGGCTTGGCTGGGCACTGGGATGGACAGGAGAGAACTCAAAAGTTTTGTAAAGTGTTTGTGGAGGAGGGTGTTGGCTGGGGAGTGCAGGATTAAGTGCTGGGGAGGGGGTGTGTGTGGAGAGGATGGGCTCTGCCTGCCTCGAGGACATATTTGCAAACTTTTACAGGAGCAGGACATTTTCTGCCAGGGTCCCCTGCTCTGTCTGTTGACTGTGTGGGTGTGATGTCTTGTGTGGTATCAGGGCTGGTGGTAGGTGTTTTTTTAATGTTATAATCTAGCAAACCAGTCTACCTTTCAGTTGTTACATTAGTTTCTTCCTTTGATCTTCAGCTGAATAATATAATGCTGCTTCTCCTAGCATAACAGCAAGGCATCCAATTTCCCTTGAACTGGCATAAAATGTGCTGTGTTATATGTGATGATGGAAAACACCATGGAAAATACCCCTCTTTTGTTCAGAAACCTAGATCCACCCAGGTGTGTGATACTCACCTTCTTTGGGACTACTGTTGAGTTTGAAGTTCATAGATTCATAGATGTTAGGGTCGGAAATGACCTCAATAGATTATCACGTCTGACCCCCTGCATAGAGAGGAAAGAGTGCTGGGTTCAGATGTCTTGTTTGTTGTGCATCTGCTGAGGCACGATGAAGTGCCGTTAGCTTTGCTGATGACTTCATCACACTGATGACTCGTGTTTCCAATCCCTTTCCGCTTCTGTGCTGCCGAGTAGGTCATTTCCCAGGCAGTAGGTGTGCTGGACATTTTTCCTCCCTAGATGCAGCACGTTGCATTTCGCCATGTTAAATCACATTCTGTTGTTTTCTGCCCATTTGTCCAACCTGTCCAGGTCTGCCTGTAGTTGTTCCCTTCTCACCACAGCTTTGTATCATTGGCAACCTTGGACAGAGTACACTTCACTCTCTTGTGTAAGTCACTGATGAAGACATTGAAGAGTATCGGTCCAAGGACCGAGCTCTGCAGGACCCCACTGCCCACGTCCTTCCAGGTGGATGCCAACCTGTCCACCACCAGCCTCTGGGTACGACCCTCTAGCCAATTTGCCACACAAGTCACAGCCTCTTAACTTCTTCACCAGTATTGGCTGGGATACCATACCGAAGGCCTTCCTGAATCCTAATAAATGATATCTACCCTTCCTCTGGCGTCCAGGTGTTTTGTCACCTGGTCATAAAAAGAGACTAGATTAGTCAGGCATGATCTACCTGTTACAAACCCATGCTGGTCTCCCTCTGGCATAATATTTCCTTCTGAGCTCTCATATATGAGCCTCAAAAACTTTTAAAAAAAATATTTAAACACTTTCCAAATCCGTCTGAAGAAGCCCATTTAATTGGAAGGGTGCTTTGGCAATATAGGCACATATTTGCAGTGATCTCCTTTCCTGAGCTTCTGAACCCCATGTGACTCTCCAGTAGGGCTCCAGAAATCCTGGGTAGAAACCCATCCCTGCTTCATGCCTACAAATTTAATTTCCTGACATAAAATTCAATTTGCAAATGCATCTCATGAGTTCTAAAATGGCAGGTTTCGAACTGCCTTGTTGTCTGGAAAGGTTCCTGGCTGGAGGGTCTTGCCTCTCTGCTCAGGGTCAGATGGATGAAATCTTTGGGATCAGAAAGGCATTTTACCCCCTATTCAGATTGGTATAGAATAGAGTCGGGGTAGGGAGATGCTTGCCTTCCTGTGTAGTGGGTGGAGCAAAGCCTCTACCAAGGCCCTCTTGAGTACATATTTGCAAATTTATATAGAAGGACGGCACTGGCTAGCATGGCTCCCCTGCTTTCCCTGTGGCAGGTGGAGGTGTTACGTCTTGCGTGGTGTGAGGGAGAATGGTAGTTTTACAAAGAGCTTACGTGATGGATTTCGAGAGGATGTCTTGGATATGGATGATCCTGCCTTGGACAGGAGGTTGGGTGAAACTACCTTTGGAGGTCCCTTCCACCCCAAGTCCTCTACCATTCTGTGCTATCTCAGCCATACAGACAGAAACCAACAGTAGTAACCACTGAGACTAGAGCGATAAAGAGTCTGCAGGGAGGCAGAATGGAAGAAAGGCTGCACACAGGGTGGCACATCGTCCAGTAGAGAATGACACACATTTTTCTCCAGTTAATGGGCATCTATATTCCTTTATTAATATGCTAGGGGTCTAGCACTATATCATTCAGCTTAGTACTAGTATTCAAAACCAAAACGAGCCAATGGAATTTGCATTACATTTTATATAATCCAATTAAGAATTGGCGATATATTATAAAGTTAAAAGACAAAATCCAACCAACTAAGCAAAAGAGAGGCTATATAGTACAGAAATATCATGTCATTTGTCCTGTAGTCATTCCAGTTAGATGTACATTGCTTATTCACACTCTGGCCTTCACTGTGATGGTATCTCCAGATCTCCAGTCTCAGTTATTTCTACACCTGAGTTAACAGGAGCACGTCTGAAACTAGCTGGTTTTCTCTAGAGCGATAAAGAGTGTGGAGGGAGGCGGAATGGAAGAAAGACGTTCTTAGGAACGTGTGACAGACAGTTGCAAAAGAAAGACTGGTCTGACGAGTGGCAGCTTGAGGCCATTAAAATGCGAAGAGACGGGCACTTGCACCTGTGGAGTGAAGAATGATTACCGAGAACCAAGAAGATGATTATTATCTATGAAGTCTATTGAATCTCTCAGCACTGCCAGAATAGAAATGCCCCTCCCAAAGTTGGGGTGGAGCAAGAATCAAAGTGTGTGTGTGTGTGTGGTGGGGGGGCGGGGGGGTTTCAACTCCACCCTGCCTGGATTTGCACGTATGCCTCTTGGCCTGTTTGAAATGAGCTGAACATTAGGGCTGTGCAAAGCTTTGGGTGCTGATTTAAGAGATTTGGCTTGATTCAATGGCTGAATCTCCAAATCTGAATTGAATAAAGGGACCAATTAAAAGGTGTGAATCAACTCAAAGTTCTCCAAATCAATTCAGAAAAGATTCAGAGAGCTTCAGCAATTTGGGCAGTCCCTGCTCACTGCAGCAGAGAGCTGAACCCGGACTCCATGCTTCAGGACATTGATTGGAATCACCAAATTCAATCACTGTCCCCTCAATTGGCCAAATCTGAATTCAAAGTGAATACTAGCCCCTTTGCACAGACCTGTGTGTGCTTTGTCTGCAAGGAACATGGTCTTTGTTTCCAGCTGTTGCCAGAAGTGCACCACTGAGCCCCCTCCTCCCTGCTCTATTCCCCCTGGAGTGGGTATGGGGGAGGTGGCAAGGGGTGGCTGAAGATGGGGCAGAACTACCACTACAGCACAGGTCGCCACTCCCCACACCCACCTTTACCAAATTCTGTGTCTGCCCCAATACAGAGAGATAACAGGGTGTTCTGGGAGGGCGTGGGATGACTGGTACATTCATAGATTCAGAGATATTAGGGTCAGGAGGGACCTCAATAGATCATCGCGTCTGACCCCCTGCATAGGCAGGAAAGTGCTGGGTTCAGATGACCCCAGGCAGATGCCCATCCAACCTCCTCTTGAAGTCCCCCAGGGTAGGGGAGAGCCCCACCTCCCTTCGGAGCCCATTCCAGACTTTGGCCACCCTAACTGTGAAGAAATTCCTCCTAATGTCCAGTCTAAATCTCCTCTCTGCCAGCTTATGGCCATTATTTCCTGTGACCCCCAGAGGCGCTTTGGTGAGTAAAGCCTCACCGATTCCCTTCTGCGCCCCCATGATGAATTTACAGGGAGCCACAGGGTCCTCTCTCAACCTTCTCTTGTGGAGGCTTAGGAGGTCCCGGTGCCCTAGTCTGTACTCATAGAGCTTGGCCTGCAACCCCTTAACTATATGAGTGGCCCTTCTCTGGACCCTCTCCAGGTTATCCATTTCACTGTTGAAGTGCGGTGCCCAAAACTGCACGCAGTACTCCAGCTGTGGTCTGACCAGCACCCGATAGAGGGGAAGTATCACCCCCTTGGTCCTGTTTGTCATGCATCTGCTGGCAGAAAATCATCTGGTGTCACAGGATCCCAGAAAGATAAGCATCCAATTTGCTCTTGAAGGTGTTCAATGTAGGTGCTTGAACCACCTCCGCTGGCAGGCTGTTTCAGACCTTGGGGGCTCGGACAGTAAAGAAATTCTTCCTTATGTCCAGCCTGAAACGGTCTTGCAGGAGTTTGTGACCATTCGACCTCGTCATCCCTTGGGGCGCTCTGGTGAACAAACGTCCCCCAGATCCTGGTGGTCACCCCTGATAAACTTATAGGTGGCCATCAGATCACCCCTGAGCCTGCGCTTTTCCAGGCTAAAGAGTCCCATGGCTCTCAGCCTGTTGTTGTAAGGTCTGTCTTCCTGACCCCTGATCATGTGCATGGCTCTTCTCTGCACTCTCTCAAGCTTCTCCACATCCTTTTAGAATTGAGGACCCCAAAACTGGATGCAGTACTCCAGCTGTGGCATCACCGAGCCTGAGAGCAAGGGGAGAATGACGTCCCGGGATTTGCTTGAGAAGCATCTATGGATGCAAGCCAGTGTTTTGATCACTTTAGTGGCTGCAGCATTGCATTGCAGGCTCATGTTCATCTTGTGGTCAATGATGACCCCCAAGTCTCTTTCTTCCATAGCGCTACCCAGCGTAGCACTGTTGAGCCTATAAGGATGCTCCAGTTTTTTCCTCCCAAGGTGGAGAACCAGGCATTTTTTGGTGTTAAACACCATCATGTTCTCGTCAGCCAATTTGCTGAGCCTGTCCAGCTCAGCCTGGATTAGCCGCCTGTCTTCTGGTGTGGATGGTTTGACCCAAAATTTGGTGTCATCTGTGAACTTTGCCAGTCCACTCCTGACTCCAATGTCCACATCATTAATGAAGATGTAGAATGATATGGGTCCAAGAACAGAGCCTTGGGGGACCCCACTGGTCACAGGACACCATGATGAGTGACTGCCAGCAATTACCACCCTCTGGGTCCTACCACAAAGCCAAGTTCCCAGACAATGGATCGTGGTGGACCCAAGGCCACAACTGGCCAGTTTTGCCAAGAGGTGATCATGGGATACTGGATCAAAGGCTTTTTTGAAGTCTAGATATATGGCATTGATATGACATCAAGATATTTGGTGGCATCCAAAACTAGTTTTCAGGCAAATACAGGATGTATCTGGAAAGTTTTCCGAACTGTTCAAGATCTGTGCTCAGGGCTACAGATCTAAGTCAGGCTGGGAGAAGTGCATAGAGCTGAACACAGATATAGAGCTGAACACAGAATACACCTCTACCCAGGTTCACACAGCCCCAGAGACCCCTGTCTCCCACCACAACCCCACTTGCGCACGCGCACACACTCACACACACATATATATTCATAATTGGAAAGCAGAGATATTCTCCAAAATAGCTCTATCGGCCTCTGACACCCAGGGTGCCTGCTGCTATGATCGAGAAGATCATCCCAGCCTGACACCATCCCATCACGGAAGACCTCAACAGGGAGCATTAATCTCAGAGAACTTCTCTGGATCCCAGTGGGGGTCAGTTCAGAGGAGCAGCAAGGCAATGCCTGACCCATGCCATCAGCAACCCCTTGATTTGTGGATAGCCTCTACCATGGGCCACTGAGGGGTGCTGACACTCATGCCTGACTCTGCTGACATCAATTGGGGGTCACAAGAATCCCCAAGAGCTACACTGGGTCAACCTGGCTCAGCTGGTGTCTCTCTGGATTTACCCAGAGTGGCAGGACTCAAGATCAGGACCCAACTCTGATTCCATTGATGCCTCCTGAGGAAACGTGGGGCTTACCAAGTTCAGAATTGGGCTCTGAATCCTTCAGGGGCGGGGGGAGATTTTAGATTCACACTGGAGTCCCTGAAATCAGAACCCTGTGATTTGGCTGCCCTGGAAACATCATTGTTATCTATTATTTTCTCCAGAAAAGGCACAATGCCCACTGGATTTGAGCACAGAGATCACCATGTACAAAGCCGGAGTTTCCCTGGGAGCTGTGGCCTTCCTTGCTATGATGGTCCTCCTCCTATGCAGATGCAAAGGTATTTGTGTCTCTGCCTGCATCTTCCACACTCCTGCTATTCGTGCTGTCCTTTCAGCTCTCCAAATACACTTGTAATGTGCTAGTTTTACGCAGTCTGCCTTTCAACTATTCCTTTAACTCCTCCGTGTTTCTGATGCACTTGCTGCTTGTTTCTTCAACTAGTAACTCCTGTCTTGCTCCCTTCTTCACCAGAAACCATCATGAAGACCCAACAGCAGCAGCCCTCAAAGGTAAGACTGTCACGCTGCGGCCCCATACCGAATGAGGGTACAGTGTGTCACGGGGTCACATAGGTGCCCCCTGACTGGGATTGAGATTGACAGAGCTGCCAATTACCCGTGCGGCTCAGGTGCCGGTTGCCAGGGTGACCAGGCATGGTCAGGTGACCGGAAGGAGACAGGGCCGGGCCTTTATAAACAGCCCAGGCCGGAGCCTGAACAGCAGTTCCCTTCTGGCAGCCACAGCACCAAGACCTCTGTGGCTGAGCTGAGTGGCCTGAGTTGGTAGTTGCAGCCCTACCACGCTGACCGGCTGCGATGATGCTGGGAATGAGAACACCCTAAAGGGAGGTAGGGTTGGGAGCCCTGGTGGGGGCTTGGTGTTTATGTTATGAGCAAGGAGGCTCTGTGTTGTTTATGTTGTAGCCAGGTGGCTTGAGTTTCAGTTATAGTTAAACCGGAGGACCGGGTGAGGCTGTAGGGGTGTGAGGAGGCCTCACGGGGGCTCGCCAGCAGCTTGGGGGTTCCCAGTGCCCAGTAGGGGCACAGTGCCTGTGGGGCACAACAGTTTGCACTGTAAAGGCGCAGTATTGTGCTGGAGAGGCACGGTGTGTGGGGTTTCGGACCCCAGCCCATAAGGACGGTGTTTTGCCCAGTGGGGCAAAGGACACAGAGAAGTGTCAAGGGGCCAGGCACGGCTGCGGCCACCTGAGCCCCACGACCGAGGAGCGTGGTATAGGCCCAGAAGGAGGACAATGGCCGCGGAGAGCGCGGCATAGGCCTCAGAGAGGGCGAGGCCCCAGAAGGGGTGGAGAGCTCGTGCGAAGAATGTGGCTTAGGCCTAGAAGGGGGGCAACGACCGCGGAGAGTGGGGCAGAGACCCCGAGAGGGGCGAGAGGTGCTAGAGGCGTGGCAGAGGCCCTGAGAGGGGTGGGGAAGCCCAGAGGTGGGCGATAGGCCCCAGAGTGGGGCAACGGGCTGAGGAGTAGCCCAAGAATGAGCCAGGCCCAGGGGTGCCGGTAATGGGGCGGTGGCTACGAGCGAGGCCCAGGGGCGCTGGTAATGGGGCAGTGACTATGAGCCAGGCCCAGGGGTACCGGTAACGGGGCGGCAGCTACAAGCCAGGCCCAGGTGCGCCAGGTGGGTGACGAGCCCGGGGTGCCAGAGAGAGCACCATAGGGCAGGGGACCGCACAACATCCCAGGGAACAGCTGCGAGGCTTGGGGCGTGCTAAAGGGGAGGTTTGGAGGCACGCATAGCCCTTAAGGCAGGGGTTCACAGAGGTACCCCATATGCAGTAGGGGCAGGAAGATACGTACCGTTCACCGGGGGATAAAGGCAGCCTCCCATTTAAACTTATTTATTATGAAAGTCGTGGCGGGTGAGAATCCAAGGGTGCTAAGTCCACCTTATGTGATGGTAGGGGGCGCTAGGGAGTACACAGCCAGTCCTAGGCCCCACTCCCTCACACAGTGGTCATTTCTGGAGAGAGGTGAGATGTGAACACTGGTGAATCTAGGTTGTTGAAGGCACGGGGTACAGATGTCATGGGTCATCATCACATAGAAGACAACACTCATGTAGGGACCAGGTTTAAAATGAAGAAAAGAAAGGTTTTTCACCTAGTGTGTAATTAAAGCGTGGGACTCATTGCTATCAGATGGGGACACTGACAGTTTAGCCTGATCCATAAAAACACTGGACCCATTCTTGGAGGAAAGGGGTGTCACTAAATATTGATCCTGAAAGTTAGGGGCAAAGCCTTTGAATTAGAACTTCCTAGCCCTTTAAATTGTGGAGAGTGCAAGTGGGAGAGTGTAACAAATGGATGTCTCGAGGCCAGTCAAGTCATTTGCCTGTCCACTTGTCTGAGTGGTAACCACCCGCCTACTTTTCCTGCCATGCCTTTGATGATACAGTTAAAGGATGATAACAAGGTGGAAGGATTCCCATTTAAGTGCCATGATGCTAAGTGCTTATATACATGGTTCTGACCATGCCTGTACCATGTCCCATGTCTCACAGATGGCATCCATATTACTCCACTGTCTCACACTGGTTCACAATCTCTGTGCCTCATGTCGGGACTTTTGATCCTTATGCCCTCACACTGGGACTCATAAACCACCCCCGACCTCCAAATGGCTCCCAGCCCCTACCTTTTCCCCGGGCTCCCTGCCTGGCTCAGGACCCTTTTGGTGCCCTCACTCCCCCAAAGTTGGTCTCAATCCCTTGCCTTACACTGGGCCACAATCCCCTTAATCCCCTTGCCCAAGGAGCCTCACATCTAGCTTCCTCATAGGCTTAAATAAAAGCGCAATGAATTAAGAAGTTAATATTCAAGATGGTCCAAAGATATAGCATTATTACTCCCTTAGTCATGACAGTTAAATGTATGTCTCATTCTGATTCACAAAGCAAAATAAAGACTTTTTGAGAGTCTTGATAGTACTTCAAGTACACCACACTCAGTCATTTCCACACCTAAGTTAATATGAACTCCCATGAGTTAAGATTTCAACTTAGAGTTAAAACAGTCTTCAGGAACGTAAAATAGAAGAGAGGCGTTCCAGGAAGAGCTGACAGAAAGCAATGATGAAGAAGCTGAGATAGTTTGAATAATGGAATATCCAGCCCCTTCAAAAGGAGAGATGGTTGTTCTCCCCTGTGGAGTGGAGAGAGGTTAGAAGGAATCAGGAAGATGAGATTGATCCACAAAGGCATGCAATCAGACAGAAAGTCACTTCAAAGGTCATTTATCCAAACCCCTGCTCAAAGCAGGACCAGTCCTACTTCCTCTCCCAGCTATCTCATCCCAGCCATGCCTCTGGTGAGGCACGTCTTCAGAACCTCCAAGGACAGAGATTCCCCAACCTCTCTGCTTCCCCTGTTCCAGTGCTTTAATAGTGAGAGTTTTTCCTAATATGCAACCCAAACCTTCCTTGATACAACTTGAGCCCATTGCTGCTTGTTCTGTCACCTGCCACCACTGAGAAGAATCCAGTTCTAGCCTTTTTTGAACCACCCTGCAGGGAGTTGAAGGCGGCTATTCAGTCTCCTCTCAGTCTTCTAGTATATCTGGGACTTGGTGAACAACACTTCCCTGGCCACTTGGGCCACACACTTCATGATGGTAGAGACAACTATTCTATATGCCACTTCAGCCTTCTACTTTCCAGATGGAAGAGCCGTACGCTTTCTAGTGTGTCCTGGGTATGGCAATGGCTCCAGGGCCATGATCATTTTGTTTGCCTTTCTGTGGAGAATTCCTAATTCTCCCACATGCAATTATCATGGGAAGATCTCTGGGGAAGGTGCTCCATTTTATGTATACATCTAGGATGTAGTTTCCATTGTTCTATTTGGCCTTCCCCCACGCCGCCTTTCACACTTGGATTTTCAATTTTAAATCTCCCCTTAGAGGTCAGGAGATGCACCCATTATAATTCTATCTCTCTCTGTCTCCACAGCAGAGGGGCAGCCAAGCTGGTGGTGAGACTGATGAAGTTTTGCACTCTGCCAAGATCAATCTAACATCACGGAAGTCTGGGGAGTATGCCTCACTCCAGACACACCCTGGGGAATGCGCAGAGTATGCATCAATCCAGATACGCCCTCTCTGAAGTAGATGGATCTGGTTGTAAAGTGGAGACCTTGGAATACAAGAAGATGGGGCTTGAGGTCAGACACATCCGCTGGAGGCAATGGTGATCTCCCTACAGGAGTTTCCCTGTAAGTCTCTCATGTCCATAAATGAATAATAAAAGCCACCTCTGATGTTCAATCTCTGTTCTTTTCTTCATCCTAAAAATGTCATTAAAATCATGAGTGCCCAACAGTCTTGTGAGGTTGGCAGAGAGTGTCAAGCAGAACAACACCGGCACTCAGGGAGAGCTAATACTGCTCATTAGAGCCAAATAACCAAGCCCAGCTTGTAGCTACAGCAAGTTCCAGTGTCTAGTTCTGGAGGTCTTGCCAAAACCTCACCATGATATACAATATTTACTCAAATCCAAGACTGCCTCCAATTTAAGATGACCACCTGATAAGTAGTTTCTCTACATGGAAACTTATCTCTTGTCTCTCCATGTCTGCCCCACAATTTCTATCCCCCCATCCTTTCCCCTTTGTGGGTTGATTGTCCCTGATGCCTATCCCCCATCTCTCTGTTTCTTGTCCCCCATACCTGTACCTGCTCCTCCCACCCCGTCTCCCCTACAGCCTGTCCCCCACTTCTTGCACCCCATGCTTGCCCCTGACACTACACTCCCTACCAAACCTTGGTTTACCTTCTGTTGGAGCTCTGATCCTCCTAGAAGGGTGGAGGCTGCTTCCCTTTCTCTCCCAAATTGTTAGAAGGCGTCCACCACAGTAGGCAATGGTGGCTTACCTGGACAGACCTCTTGGGGAGGTGTCTGCAAATATGTTTTCCACTGGACTTGGTAGGCTAGTTCAGCTGCTCTATCCCGACCTCTGTGGAGACTCTGAATTCAGAAGGGAAAGATCAAGTCACACAGTTTCAGTTTTGTTTTCCCCTTGTCTCAAGCCAATATGAAAGGAGCCTGCTTTATACAATGCCTGATATAAGCCGAGAGGGGCAGGGTTAACGTGATGGGGAGGCGGGCTGGATCTAACTTAAGTTCTGCATCTCTTGGGAGACTGTGGATTTAAATTTCCAGTTCTGAAATGGTGCAAGTTAATGCTAGGATAGCCTCCACTCTATGGGTCCAAGGGCTGTGTCTTGAAGTGGATGTGGTTGTGTTCAACAAGTCTGAGAAAGAGCTTGCAGAACAGTCTGAGGCTGGAAACATCTGTGAAGCAAGAAACTAATGAAGTTCAGGTTTTCCAGCTGCGTTAGAAGGATGTGAAGTGGCCAAAATCCAGCACTTACAACAGAACAGTCCCAGGCACTGGTACAGGCTGGGGACGGACTGGCTGGGCAGCAGCTCTGCGGAAAAGGACCTGGAGGTTACAGTGGACAATAAGCTGAATGTGAGGCAACAGTGTGTCCTTGTTGCCAAGAAGGCTAATGGCATACTGGGTTGCATTGGTAGGAGGATTTCCAGCGGATCCAGAGGAGTGATTATTCCACTCTATTTGGCACTGGTGAGGCCACATCTGGAGACCTGTGTCCAGCTCTGGGCCCCCACTACAGAAGAATGTGGACAAATTAAAACAAAGTGTAGCAGAGTGGGTGGCACGCCAGTAGTGGGTGCTCCCCCAATAAGCCACCAATATCACTGCACTCAACCACCTTCTAACCTTTGAGTGTCTCCCCTGGGGCAGCTCACATCTGGCTGACCCCCTTCCTGGTGTATACCCAGAAGCCTGGGGTAACTGTGCCACCACCCAGGGGACTAAACGTTATCTGGGCCCTGTGCCTCCTGGGATACAGAAGCCTGGTAGACCTTGAGGGTGCTAGCCTCCCTTAATCAGCCAGCCCAAGGGAGTAGAAAGGTTCACCCCAAAGCCTCTCGATGCATTTACCACCAAGTATGTTATGGCAGAAAGCGTTATTGGTTAAAGAGGCTAGGCTTGGGGAAAGCAACAGGTTAGAGTAGTATCAAGGAATAAGCCAGAGCAAACTGTTCCAGCATAGAAGCTGTTTGAAAATACTTCTATATTACAGCAAGCTAGATAACTAGAGAAGTTTCCAGCAGCTTACTCACTTTAGCATCATGTGCATCTGGAGCCTGGAAGAGTTCCAGAGGCTGTGTGCTTTGTCCATGTTCCCCAATATGGCTCCCCTTCTTCCTGGAAGAAGAGGTTCTTAAATCACCTTTCTGACCTCATCCCTTGCACCAACCATACACACAAAACATGAGCTCAGATATGGCTATCACTTTGGAGGCACTGGCCACAACTGGAGGCAATGTCCAGATGTCCATCTCTAATGACTGAAGGCTGAATGAAACATCTTTGGAGAATTTTTATTTTCTTGGTTCTCTATATATAATATAAGATATCACCTATTCATGCTTATTCCAATGAAGCTTTTCATTTTTTTTGCTTCAATATGAAATAGAATAATCCAGCTTCTGACCCCTACTTCTTAGTGAAACTTCTAGTTTCTTTTTAAAAAGCAAAAGACATCTGTTGTACTCTATGCAATGATATCTCTCACCATCTGCATCCACCTTTTTAAAAGCCTAGATCCCCCCATCCTCACTGAAATATGGATGACTACAACCATGGATCAGGGCATATCAAAATGATAGTAGCCTGTTTTTCCCCCTCCATTTCTTGGGGACTCTCTGGTGCAAGGAAGGCTGAAATGGCAGAACACTCTCCTGACCATGCTGCCTAGAAAGGATCACCTAACAAGGAGTGTCATGTCAACAAGATCAGAGAGAGAAACAGAGATGTGTGGAACCACATCACAGCAAAAGTCCATGTGAATGAACATGCCACTAGTAGAAAATGAGTTCCCAGTCCTGAGTACTGGTCTGTGGAAACCAGCATAAATTTCATCACTGTTTGCCCTGGAGTTGACAACGAAGGCGGGCACTGAAAGGTGGAGCTGACCTGTGACCTCACTTGCTCTTCACCAATGTCACAGGGTGACTTTTCCCTCATGTTGTGATTGGGGTGATCATTACTGACAGCCCCCAAACAAAAGCCTCCATTTAATGTATATGCCTAGGATGTAGTTTCCATTATTTTCTGTGGCCTCCCCCCACCTTCCTTCCCACTTGAATTTTCAATTTTAAATCTTCCCCTGAAAGTTGGGAGATGGATCCATGATAATTATCTTGATCTGCCTGTCCAGCAGAGTGACAGCTAAGCTGGTGGTGAGACTAACAAAGATTTACTCTATGCCAAGATCAGTCTAACACCAGTGCAGAGCGTGGTATATGCCTCAGACCAGACACACCCTGGGGAATGCATGGGGTAGGCATTGATCCAGGTATGCCCTCTCTGAAGTAGTTGGACCTGGTCAGGAAGTAGAGAGCATTGGACTACAAGGAGATGGGGATGCATGGCCAGAGACATCCATCTCAACAGGGTGTATACTGACTTGGCCACCCGCAAGAGCCTTTCCTTTATGGATTGCTTGTGATGAATGGGAATGAACGTGTGAGACTGTAGCCTGATCCCCACCTGACACAGGTTGGCCATTGCTCCACTGGAGGTGGGAGGCTGACCAGACAGGCTGGGGGCAGTGGTGATCTCCCCACAGCAGTTTCTCTCTAATTTTCTTATGTCCATGCATGATAAGTCACCTCTCCTGTTCAATCGCAGTTGCTCCTTTTATCCTAAAAATATCATAAAAATTATGACTGACTGTGACAGGAGTATCAATATCGGAGCTGTTCCAGGAATGGGTCTGCCGTCCTGTAATGGGCCAACCAACTGCTTACTCGTCTGCTATGGCTTGATCTTACTTGATTAGTAGATTGTTGTAATCAGCAGAAGGCTGCCCTTTTTCATGCCCCGGTGAGAGGGGGTGGTATCTGCGGCTCCTTTTTCTGCCCTACACCACAGCCCAAGCCGCGCAGATGTTGGTGATGTGGTTTGCCCTGGGCCCTGTTATGTCTTGGCCCTCCTGTTTACTCTTGGGGCTCCTTGCAGCCCCCCTCTCACTCTGGGGCTCCTCACGACCCCCCTTTTGCTCTGGGGCCCCTCGCAGCCCCCCTCTCGCTCTGGGGTTCCTCACATCCCCCCTCTCACTCTGGGGCTAGAGCCAAAGCACCCCACAAATGCTGTGCCCTCTCCGGTGCCAGGAACCCCCACGTTACTGGGGAGTCCCTATGAGGCCTCCTCCAACACCTAATAGTCTCACCTGGTCCTCCAGTCAAAAAAAATGAACATAAAAACACAAGGCTCCTGGGCTACAACATCAGACTAGACCATCCGGTGAAAACACATTCACTCCATACTAGAGATTGAGGGAGAGAGGGAGGGAGGGCTCCCCGACCCCAGCAGTAACCAGGGGATGTTCACACCGCCAGAGTTCTCCCCTCTGCCTGTCCTAGCTGAGTTCCTACTCCCACAGCCACTGCACAGGAACTGCTCTCCTGGCCTCTTACCTGGGCTTAAGAAGAGCTAAGCCCTGCCCCTTCCTGGCAGCTGGTTTTACTGGTTACCTCGGCAACCAGCACCTATGTAACTCAGGTAAGTGGCAGCTGAACCTCTCACTTCCCGCTACTAGGGGTCTCTCCTGAGCCGCATCCGCTTTCAGGCGCAGGGCACCTAAGTGCTCTGTGACACTGACCAACAGCTTGTGAGGTTGGCAGGGGGTGGCAAGGAGCACAACACTGGCACTCGGGAAGAGCTAATATGTCCAGGGCAGGGTGTCGGATTCAGTGATCTGTTCAGGTCACTTCTGACCCGAGAAACTATGACACTGCACATCAGAGCTAAGGAGCTAAGCTGAGCTTGTAACTACAGCAACTTTCGGTGTCCAGTATTAGCAGGTGTTTGCAAAAAAGCCATGATCTACAATATTTCATTGGATTCAAGTCTACCTCCAACTAAGATGTTTGCATTATAATTAGTTTCTACACATGGAAAATTATAAGATGGTAATAATTATATATTTGGAGAATCTAATTAAGGGATGATTTTCTTAAATTTGTTCTCCACATCACTGTCATGGCAGGCAAGAGATAAGACCGGCATTTTCTTTTGTCCCTTGTCTGTCTTTGTCTGCCCCCTCAGTGTGGATCCTCACACTCCCACCCCTCTGTGGCTGGATTTTCTCCGCTGCCTGTCTCCCATCTCTCTGCTTCTTGCCCCCATACCTTCACCTGCCTCTTCCATCCCCTGTCTCCCCTATAGCTTCCTCCCCCACTTCTTGCACCCTTTGCTTATTCCTGACCCCACACTGCCTACTCATGCTCACTGCCTTTTCATGCACATTTCAATAAAGTGTTTCTCTTTTGTTGTGTGTTTCAATATTAAACAGAAGAACGCAGCTCTGGAATCTGATGCAGTAGTGAAACTTGTAGGTTTTTTTATACAGGAGAAAGATATTTGTTGTATTCTGTGCAATGATATACCTCACCATTTACATCCACCTTTTCAAAAGCATAGATCCCCCCATGCTCACTGGATTTTGAATGAATACAACCATTGATCAGGGCATATCAAAATGATAGTGAGGCCTGCATTTAGGGAGACAGAAACTGAGCTGAGGGACCCTAATAGCACCATGCACAAAATGAGCAGTATGGATCTGAGGCCATAGAAGGTGGAGAGGGTTAGCTAAAAAGACAGAAAGGAAATGGGAATAGGAGGGAATATCAGTGCCAGTGGAAAGACAGGTTTATAGGCAGACTAGGGACTGGATGGATGGACAGAAGCAACATCCAGCATGGCCAGATCTAGGATTTTGGACAAAGAAGGGATGCACACGGGCTATAAAAACACATACATTTTTCTCCACTGGAAGGAAACTGGATAGTGTGTATTAAGCTTGGCAGTTAGCACTGTTGTTTCAGTTTCAGATCAAAGCAGAAGCAAATACAACTACTAGAGTGTGTGCTAAATTTTATATAATAGCAGCAGTATTTTGATAAATTATATATTAATGTTAAACCCACCCACCCAACTAAATAAGGTGAAGAAATAGTCAAAATAGTCCAAAGATAGAGAAACAGCATGAGATAACATTAGTGTTAGACCTGACCTCAGCAGGTCACCTAATCCATCCCCTGCTCAAAGCAGGACCAGCTGCAACTCGATCATCCCAGCCTGGGCTTTGTCTACTTGGGTCTTAAAAACCTCAGGGGATAGAGATTCAACAACCTGTGTGGGTAACCTCTTTGAGTGCTTTACTACCCTCCTGGTGAGAAAATTTTCCATCAGATCTAACATAAACTTGGCTTGCTGCTGCAGGAGACCATTGCTCCTTGTTCTGTTGTCTGCCATCATGGAGAACAGTCCAGCACGAGCTGCTTTGGAGCTACTTATGCAGGACATGAAGGTGCCATTAAATTCCACCTCAGTCTTCTCTTCCTCAGACTAAATAAGCTCAGTTCTCCCAGCCTCTCCTCAGCAGGCATGGGCCCCAGACCTTTCAGCATTGTTCTTGCCATCCTCCCAACCCTCTCCAATTTGTCCACATCCTTTCTGTAGTGGAGGCCCCAGACTGGACGCAGGACCCCAGATGTGGCCTCATCAGTGCTGAATAGAGGGGAGGAAGCTCTCCTCTTGCTCTGCTGGCAACGCTGATACCAGTGCAGCCCAGTATGCCATTAACCTCCTTTGCAACAAGGGCACACCATTTACTCATATTCAAGTTAGTGTCCGGTCTCACGCCCGGGTCCTTTTCTGCACAAGACATTGTGTCATTTGTCCTGTGGCTATTACAGTTAAAGGTCCATGTCTTGTTCAGACTCAGAAAACCAGTTCTGCCATTCTTGAGCACCTTGACAATAACTCAAAAACTTCATGGTCAGTCATTACTTTACTGCCCCAGTGGGGGTGCATTTCTTTGTAGGGTCCAGGGATAATTCTCCCACAGTCTTCTCCAGCATCATTTCCATTATCTCATATCCTAAGTAGGGTGGTGTGAGAGATGGACTTCTTTAGGCACCACGTTAGGCTGGATGCCAGACTCACCCATAACTCCAGAGCGTCTGTGTCCTGGCCCCATTGCCACGTTGACAACTTCAGCATGGTCCAATGCTGCAAGCATTTTATGAGCAACAGCCAGGGCAGGCAAGGGAGTTCCTGGCATGGATAAGACTGTTGCACCGCTGCCCCTGCTCTTGGCGCCTGTCCCCAGCAGGGTTCGCCCTGGGCACCGAATTTACTGCTTACACCACTGCTGCTGTCTCAGTCCTTGTCCCTGGCCAGAGACGTTTGGCTCTCAAGTGGGGCATGTTGTTTCCTCCTGCGCACCAGCCCTTTGTCCAGAATAGTCTTTGGGTCCCAGCCATACCCCAAAATTGAGAGAGCATTGGCTGTAGAAATCAGTGACTTTTCAAAAAGGTTAAAGGATAGAAAAGGTCCATAAATTTGATTTGATCAACATTTTAACAAGGAAGAATCACTAAATATGTTTTTGTGAAAATCACTGCTGTATTAATACCCAGTTGGGAACTGGCCTCCATCTCTTCAGAGTTAGCTGGGAGCATGATTTTCTCCAAAGAGAAGGTCCCAGCTCCACCAGGAACTCATTATGGGGGCAGGGGATGGGAGCTTGTGGGCAGCAGAGTTACAACCCCAAAAACTCATTTTAATGAGAATCTGCAAGGTTTTTACCTTTTTAATGATACTTTTTTTTTCTAACAAATATATGGTTACATAATATTCATGTAAGTCTTTGACCAGGGCCTGGCTCTGCTGACAGGCTCTGCTCAGAAGGACTGGGTTCAAATGTAAGTGTTTAATATATCAGCCATAAAAAAAATAAGAAGTTTGCTGTAAAACAAAACCAAGTTCTTGTTTTGGTAACCCTACTTGAACACAATGATGGATTGAAATGGTGCTGCACTGATACCCTTCTCCACGGCCCTGCCACTCCCCACAATGACTTAAAATTCAATTTGCAAATGCATATCATGGCTTCTAAAATGGCAGACTTCAAACTACCTTGATGTCTGGAAAGGTTCCTTGCTGCAGGGTCTTGCCTCTCTGCTCAGGGTCAGACGGAGGAAATCTTTGGGATCAGAAAGGCATTTTACCCCCTAACTTGAACAAGGGAGTGAAGTGTACTCTGTCTAAGGTTGCCAATGATACAAAGCTGTGGGGAGAAGTGGACACACCGGAGCGGAGGGAACAACTACAGGCAGACCTGAACAGGTTGGACAAATGGGCAGACTGGTATAGAATGGAGTGGGGGAAGGGAGATATTTGCCTTCCTGTGTAGTGGGTGGAGCAAAGCCTCTACCAAGGCCCTCTTGAGTACATATTAGCAAATTTATATAGAAGGAAGGGATTGGCTCACATGGCTCCCCTGCTTTCCCTGTGGCAGGTGGAGGAGTTACGTCTTGTGTGGTGTCAGGGCTGACAGTAGTTTTACAAACAGCTTACGTGATGGATTTCTATAGGATGGTTTGGATATACATGATCCTGCCTTGGACAGGAGGTTGGATGAAATTACTTTTGGAGGTCCCTTCCAGCCTCAGTCCTCTATGATTATGTGCTATCTAAGCCATACAGACAGAAGCCAACAGTGGTTACCACTGAGACTATAAACAAACGCGTCATTCATGAGTGGATCTTGGATTTAGAACCAGTGGCTGCACACAGGGTGGCATATAGTCCAGTAGAGCATGACACACATTTCTCTCCAGTTAATGTGCCCCTATATTCCTTTACTAATATGCTAGGGGACTGGCACTATAGCATTCGGCTTAATACTAGTATTCAAAACCAAAACAAGCCAATAGAATTTGTATTACATTTTATATAATCCTATCAAGAATTGGTGATAGATTGTAAAGTTAAAAGACAAAATCCAACCAACTAAACAAAAAAAAGTCTAAATACTACAAAAATATCGTGTCATTTGTCCTGTAGTCATTCCAGTTAGATGTACATTGCTTATTCACACTCTGGCCTTCACTGTGATGGTACCTCCAGATCTCCACTCTCAGTTATTTTTATACCTGAGTTAACAGGACCACGTCTGAAACTAGCGGGCTTTCTCAAGAGCGATAAAGAGTCTGCAGGAGGAGGAATGGAAGAAAGATGTTCCTAGGAACGTGTGACAGACAGTTGCAAAAGAAAGACTGGTGTGAAGAGTGGCAGACTGAGGCCATTAAAAGGGGAGAGATAGGCACTGGCACCTGTGGAGTGAAGAATAATTACCAAGAACAAGGAAGATGATAATTATCTATGAAGTCTATTGAGTCTCTCAGCACTGCCAGAATAGAAATGCCCCTCCCAAAGTTGGGGTGGAGCAAGAATCAAAGTGTGTGTGTGGGTGTGTTTGTGTGTGTGTGTGTGTGTGTGTGTGGTGGTGGGGGGTTTCAATTCCACCCTGCCTGGATTTGCGAAGCTTTGGGTGCTGATTCAATTATGAAGAGATTTGGCCTTATTCAGTGCCTGAATCTCCATATCCACATTGAATAAAGGGACCAATTAAAAGATGTGAATGAATTCAAAGTTCTCCAAATCAATTCAGAAAAGATTCAGAGAGCGTCAGGAGTTTGGGCAGTCCCTGCTCACTGCAGCAGAGAACTCGATCTGGACTCTGTGCTTCAGGACATTGATTCAAATCACGAAATTGAATCACTGTCCCCTGAATTGGCCAAATCTGAATCCAAACTGAATACTAGCCCCTTTGCACCGGCCTACTGAATGTAGAGAGCTGTGTGTTGCTCTGACTACAAGGAACATGGTCTTTGTTTCGAGCTGTTGCCAGAAGTGCACCACTGAACTCCCTCCTCCCTGCTCTATTCCCCCTGGAGTGGCTATGGGGGAGGTGGCAGAGGGTGGCTGGAGGTGGGGCAGAACTACCACTACAGCACACATTGCCAATCCCCACACACACCTTTACCAAATCCTGTGTCTGCCCCAATACAAACAGACAACAGGGTGTTCTGGGGGAGACGGGACAGGGGATTATTGGTACATTCATTGATTCAGAAATATTAGGGTTAGGAGGAACCTCAATAGATCATCAAGTCTGAGCCCCTGCATAGACAGGAAAGTGCTGGGCACAGATGACCCCAGCCAGATACCCATCCGACCTCCTCTTGAAGACCCCTGGGGTAGGGGAGAGCCCAACCTCCCTTGGGAGCTCATTCCAGACTTTGGCCTCTCTAACTGTGAGGAAGTTCCTCCTATTGTGCAGTCTAAATCTGCTCTCTGCTAGCTTATGGCAATTATTTCTTGTGACCCCCAGAGGCGCCTTGGTGAGTAGAGCCTCACCAATTCCCTTCTGCGCCCCCATAATGAATTCATAGGCAGCCACAAGGTCGGCTCTCAACCTTCTCCTGCGGAGGCTGAAGAGATCCAGGTGCTCTAGTCTCTCCTCGTAGGGCTTGGCCTGCAAGACCTTAACCATACAAGTGGCCCTTCTGTGGACCCTCTCCACGTTATCCACATCCCTCTTATCATGCGGCGCCCAAAACTGCACACAGTACTCCAGCTGTGGTCTGACCAGCACCCGATAGAGGAAAGTATCACCTCCTTGGTTCTGTTTGTCATGCATCTGCTGGCAGAAAGTCAGCTGGGGTCATAGGATCCCAGCAAGATAAGCCATTTGACTTTGTCATCTTTGGGGTGCCCTGGTGAACCAACGTTCCCCCAGATCCTAATGGTCACCCCTGATAAACTTATGGGTGGCCACCAGATCAGCCCTGAGCCTGCGCTTTTCAAGGCTAAAGAGCCCCATGGCTCTCAGCCTGTTGTTGTAAGGTCTGTCTTCCTGACTTCTGATCATGTGCGTGGCTCTTCTCTGCACTCTCTCAAGCTTCTCCACATCCCTTTTGAATTGTGAAGCCCCAAACTGGATGCAGTACTCCAGCTGAGGCCTCACCAAGGCCGAGTACAAGCGGAGAATGACGTCCCGGGATATGCTTGAGAAGCATCTATGGATGCAAGCCAGCATTTTGGTCACTTTACTAGCCCCAGCATCGCATTGCAGGCTCCTGTTCATGAGACCCCCAAGTCTCTTTCTTCCATAACGCTAGCCAGAGTAGCACTGTCGAGCCTATAAGGATGCTGCAGGTTTTTCCACCAAATGTGGAGAATCATGCATTTTTTGGTGTTAAACACCATCAGATTCTCATCTACCCATTTGCTGAGCCTGTCCACAGCAGCCTGGATCATCCACCTATATTCTGGTGTGGATGCTTTGCCCCAAAGTTTGGTGTCATCAGAAAACTTGGCCAGTCCGCTCCTGACTCTAGTGTCGACATCATTAATGAAGATGTTGAACAATATGGGTCCAAGAAGAGAGCCTTGGGGGACCCCACTGGTCACAGGACACCATGATGAGTGACGGCCAGCAATTAGCACCCTCCCGGGCCAACCACAAAGCCAAGTTCCAAGCCAATGAATTGTGGTGGACCTAAGGCACAATTGGCCAGTTTTGCCAAAAGGTGTTCAAGGGATACCAGATCAAAGGCTTTTTTGAAGTCAAGATATATGACATTATATGATGTCAAGATATTTGGTGGCCTCCAAAACTAGTTTTCAGGCAAATACAGGATTTATCTGGAAAGTTTCCCCAACTGTTCAAGATCTGTGCTCAGGGCTACAGATCTAAGCCAGGCTGGGAGAAGTGTATAGAGCTGAACACAGATATAGAACTGAACACAGGATACACCTCTACCCAGGTTCACACAGTCCCAGAGACTCCTGTCTCCCACCACAACCCCACTTGCACATACACACATGTATAGTCATAATTGCAAAGCAGAAAGAGTTTCCAAAATGGCTCCATAAGACTCTGATACCCAAGGTGCCTGCTCCTATGATCGAGAAGATCATCCCAGCTCGACACGAACCCATCACAGAAGCCTCAACAGGGAGCATCAATCTGGAAGAGCTGCTCTGGATCTCAGTGGGGGTCAGTTTAGAGGTGCAACAAGGCAACGCCTGACCCATGCCATTAGGAATTTGTGGATTTGTGGACGGTCTCTACCATTGGCCACTGAGGGGTGCTGACCCTCACCCCAACTCTGCTGACATCAATTGGGAGTCACTGAGATTAGAATCAGGTCTTAAGTCTACAGACATCAAGTGGGGGAATCCAGATTCACAAGAATCCCCAAGAGCTACACTGGGGCAACCTGGCTCAGCTGGTGTCACTCTGGATTTACCCAGAGTGACAGGATCCAACATCAAGACCCAACTCTGATTCCATTGATGCCCCCTGGGGAAACTTTGGGTTTACTAAGTTCAGAATTGGGCTGGAAGAGGGCACCATGCTGAGCCTTATGGGGAGGAAGCAGAACCAGACCAGTGAGTGGGATTAAATGAGGAATGTGTCAGGAGGCAGATCCAGGATGGGGCAGTGGTGCAGTTGTACCCCTTCTTTTAGTTGTGCTGGATTGAAACCAGCTGTGTGGTGGGGCAGTGGCGTTTTTATCCAAGCATTGCTGAGAAGGTCCATTGACTTCATAGCTCACTATCCTGCCCCAGATCCATAGTAAGTTGTCTCCACTCCATAGGTGTAAATACCCTTCTCTTCTTTTGAAGGGTCTTGATCTTCCTCTCTTGAAATTATCCTTCCTCAGGCAATGTGGTTGTCTTCAGCCATTTTTGGCAATGTCGAACTTCTGTTGCACAGTTCTGCAGTCTGTTTTTTTATCTCTAGCTAAAAGGCTTCACTCGGGGTGGTTATATGAACTCGGGTATAAAAATCATAGACACTGGAGTATTGCAGGGACTGTCCAGACTGTCAAGAGGGCTAGATTTTGTTTTCTGAATCTGAAGAAGAGACATACGTTTAACTGGAATGACTAGAGGATGAATGACACCAGGTATTTGGATTACTTTCCCCATTTCTTGCTTGGTTAGTGGTGGTTTTTCTTTTTTATATTTACATGTAATCAAGGAAGGCAATGTAGCCTACAGTAGCTACACTGGTTTTTGCTTTG
>NC_143409.1:48595757-48613555 GCF_052110815.1 Crocodylus siamensis
GCCTTCAAACTAACTCTCTGTCTGGAAGGGTTCCTGGCATCTCCCATAGCCCGCCTAAAACTTGAAGCCTAGAGGATCCTGGCTGGAGGGTCTTGCCCCTCTGCTGAGGGTCACAGCACAACACTCTTTGGTGTCAGGAAGGAATTTGCCCGCTGGCCAGATTGATGCAGACTTGGGGGGAAGGTTTGCCTCCTCTGTAGTTGGGAGGGGCATGGGCTCTGCCTGTCTCCAAAATATATCAACAGACTTTTACAGCAGCAGGACATTTTCTGCTATGGCTCCCCAGCTTTCTCTGTGGAAAGTCTGGGTGTGATTTTCTGTGTCGTGTCAGAGCTGACAGTAGTTTTTAAATGTTATAATTTAGCAAACCAGCGCACCTTTCAATAAGTACGTTGATTTCCTGCTTTGATCTTCAGCTGAATTCTATAATGCTGCATCCCCCAAACAAGAGTAAAGCATCCAGTTTCTCTTGAACTGGCTTAAAATGTGTTGTGTTATATATGATGCTGAAAAACACCATGCACACCTCTTGCTCAAAATCCATGACCTACCCATGTGTGTGTCATACTCACAGCGTTGGAGGCTGTTGTTGGGTTTGATGTAAATATGTGCTTGGTGAGGCTGACGTAGTGTTTTCTTCTCGCATTTTGCTCTTGCGGCTGTTTCATGTCTGGCCACTGCCTTGAGCTGAGAAATGTGGTCACAGGCATGGCCCCTGCCCTTCCCCGCTGTACAGAGGCAGGAAACAGGCCTCACTCTGCTCATCTATCTTGCTGGAGTCAGCGGGCATCTTGGGGGTCTCCAGGGAGGAGATCTCACCCAGCCCAGGGGTTGACTGTGGGGAGAACTGGGGCAGGGATCTGGGCTGGTCTGGGCAGGCAGGTGGAGAACAGGAAACAACTCAGGTTTTGCTGCAGGTCTGGAGGAGGACTTTGGCTGGGTAGAGAAGGAGAAAAAGGAAAGTACGGGCAGGTGCGAGGGAGATTGTGAAACAGAAAGGCTATAAAAACTCACAGAGTCAAAAAAATAAATGCACACTTAGATACTGGAAACAAAAGCAAGTCTGATCCACATACCATGGACCCAGTACAGGTATATGCATTCACCCAAGCACTCCCTTGCACCCAGACCCCAAATAAGTCCATTGCAAAACACATGGCTGTATAATTTCGCTGCACAAGAGGCAATTTAAACTCCACTACATGGGCCACAGAAACTATTTAATTCAACCCAAATCTAGGTTTTTGGTTTGTCTTGTTTTAGGCATTTTAATTTTTTTCCTAATGAATTTTAAACACCCTTCAAATCCAGCTGAAGGAGCCCATTTAATTGGAAGGCTGCCTGGGCAATATGGGAACATATTTGCAGCAATCTCCTTCCCTGGGCTTCTTAACCCCATGTGACTCTCGAGTAGGGCTTAAAAGATCCCAGGTAGAAACTTCTCCCCTCTCCTCACACCTACAAATTGAATTTCTTGACTTAAAACTAAATTGACAAACTTATGTCAGGGCCTCTAAAACAGCAGGCTTCAAACTACAGCTTGGTCTGTCAGTGTTCCCCACCTGTCCCAGAGCCAGCCTCCAACAGAAAGCCAGAAGTTTCTGGCTGGAGGGTCTTGCCGTTCTTCTCAGGGTTAAACCGTTGCAATGTTTGGGGTCAGAAAGGAATTTTACCCCTGTTCAGATTGGTACAGAATGGCAGGGGGAGGGGGGAGGTGGTTTCCTTCCTGTGTAGCAGGGGAATCATGGCCTCTACCTGGGACCTCTTGAGTTTATATTAGCAAATTTATATTGGAGTAGGACATTGATGTCATGGTTCCCTGTTTTCCCTGTGGCAGGCTCTGGGGTGATGTCTTTCTTAGGATGACAATATTTGAACCTTGGGAGCACTGGATTGGCTGATGAATAAATGCTTTAATCTGTGGCTTTAGCAGAGCTACCGACCACAAGGGAGAATGATATATTAAAAGTAATATTGCAAGATGCTTTGGCGAGTATTTTTTTTAGGAGATAGAGGAGATTTTGCTTATGAATGCTTATGCTAAGCCATACATTTGCTTATGCTAAGTAACCATCTTAACTGTGTCAACCATTTTCAATTAAATTTGCATGAGTCTGTGTGCTGTGAATGAGGTGAAGCCTTAGGAATATGGAAGGTAGTACAACTTAGGACTGAAAACCAGACTGGAATGTGCAAGCCAACACATAACCGGCAAGAGAATCTGAGATAAACGTTTGAAAAGGTGAATGATGATTGGTGAAGAAGCCTCCATAAGCTTTCAGGCTTTGGTCAAAGTAGAAGTGACTGAGAGAAACAGGAATCAAGGCCTTACACTTATGCTCATCGAAAAAAGACATGTAAATGAATGAAATGCATAGGCAATTCCATGCTAATGACATACACAGTAAACAGGTGGAGTTTGAGAGGGGAGGAGATATGGGTGGAACCAAAGCAGGGGCGAAGGTAGAGTAAATGGTAATGAGCATTAACCAAGGTGTGGAAAATGTGAAAAGAACTAATGCTCACTGCAGGTCCTCAGTTTGTTGCTTTTTTGGGACCTTTGCCTGAAGCTGTCGCCATTCTGAATAAAGCTGTTGCGAGCAATGTGTGCTGGCATTTGCTCCCTGCTTCCTCTGGCTAATGAGTAACAGGATCCATGAGCAATGGGATCGTCATCTCCTTAGTCATTGGGCGCCGCACTGAGTCAGGGTCTAACAGTCTTGTGTGTTATCAGGGTTGAAGGTAGTTCTACAAGGAGTTTAGATGATGAATGATCCTGCCTTGGACAAGGGGTTGGACTAAATTACTTTTGGAGGTCCCTTCCACCAGACTCCTCTATGATTCTGTGGTATCTAAGCCACACAGGGAGACACCAACAATGGTAAACACTCAGGTTATGAACAAATGCATCATTCCTGGATGGATCTAGGTTTTAGAAATGTTGGCTGCACACAGGATGGCACATCACCCCATCAAACACAACACACATTTTTATCCACTTAATTAAGATGCTAGGGTGCTAGCACTATAGTATTCATCTTAATTTTAAAGCAAAACCAAGAACAGCCAGTGGAATTTACACTTAATTATATGTAACTCCATCAGGAATTGCCTAGATTATAAAGTTAAAAGAGAAACCAGAACCAAGTAGTCAAAAAAGAGTCAAAATAGTCCAAAGATATTGTGTCATTTGTCCTGTAGTCATTCCAGAGAAATGTACATTGCTTATTCAAACTCTAGCCATCTTGAGCACCATGATGATACCTCTAGATCTCCACTCTCAGTCATATCTACACTGGAGTTAGTAGGGCCATGTCTGAATTTAGCTGGTTTTACCTAGAGCTACAAAAAGTCTGCAGGGCTGGGAAACGGAAGAAAGACATTGCTAGGACTGTGTGATAGACAGCTGTAGGATAAAGAATGGTTTGAGTAGTGGCAGCCCAAGGCCATTAATAAGAGAAGAGATGGGCGCTCACCCCTGTGGAGTGAAGAGAGATTAGCAAGTCCTAGGAAGATGATAATTAGACCCGGAGTCTGTTGAGTCTGTCAGCTCTGCCGCAATAGAAATGCCGCTACCCCTCCCAAAGTTCGAATGAAGCAAGAATCAAATGGGGGAAAGGGAGCGTCAATCTGGGAGAACCTCTCTGGATCCCAGTGGGGGTCAGTTCAGAGGTGCGGCAAGGCAAAGCCTTACCCATGCCATTAGCAGCCCCTTGATTTGTGGGTTGTCTAGATCCACCGATATTAACCTCTCATCTCTCTCCCAATATGGCCACTGTGCCCTCACTCAATCCGGGGCCACAGAAGGGAGCAAGGCGGGGGTTACCAGCTGAAGAAACAAGCAGCAACTGCATCAGAAACATGGAGTTAGAGGAGCAGCTGAAAGGCTCCAGACTCTGCTTGCACTAGCATGTTACAAGTGAATGTGGAGAGCTGAAAAAACAAGACAAATAGCGAGAGTGTGCTGATCTCCCCTTAGGAGTTTCTCTGTAATTCTCTTCTGCATGAATAATAAAAGTCACGTCTCCTGTTCAATCTCTGTTGCTCCCTTTATGCTAAAAATATCCTAAAAATCATGGCTGACCAACAGTTTGTGAGGTTGGCAGAGGGTGGCAAGGAGCACAACACAGGCACTTGGGGAGAGCTAAGGGGGTCTTTCCTGCCAGGGCAGGGGGTCGGACTTGACGATCTGTTCAGGTCACTTCTGACCCGAGAAACTATGAAACTGCTCTTCAGAGCTAAGGCGCTAAGCTGAGCTTGTAACTACAGCAACTTCCAGTGTCCACTATTAGGAGGGGTTGCCAAAAAAGCCACGATGTGTAATATTTCATTGAATCCAAGTCTACCTCCAATTGAAGATGTTTGCGTGATAATTACTTTCTACACATGGAAAATTATAAGTTGTTAATAATTCTATATGTAGAGAATCTACTTAAGGGAAGATTGTCTTAAATTTGTTCTCCACATCAAAGTCATGGCAGGAAAAACATAAGACCGGCGTTTTCTTTTGTCCCTTGCCTATCCCCCCGCTCCCACCCTGTGTGGCTGGATTTTCTCTGCTGCCCTTCTCCCATCCCTCTTCTGCTTGGCCCCATACTTGCACCTGCCTCTCCCATCTGCTGTCTCCCCTGTAGCCTATTCACCCTCTTCTTCCCCCCTTCGCTTATTCCTGACCCCAACTGCCTACCAACGCCTTTTCATGCTCATTTCAATAAAGTGTTTCTGTTTTGTTGTGTGTTTCAATATTAAGCAGAAGAACGCAGCTCTGGAATCTGACTTAATGGTGAAACTTCTAGTCTTTTCTTTATAACAGGAGAAAGATATTTATTGTATTATACAATGATATACCTCACCATCTCCATCCACCTTTTCAAAAGAATAGATCTCCCCATGTTCACTCGATTATTGATGACTACAACGATTGAACAGGGATATCAAAATGATAGTGAGACCTGCATTTAGGGAGACAGAAGCTGAGCTGAGGGACCCTAATGGCACCATGCACAAAATAAGCAGTATGGATCTGAGGCCAAAGAAGGTGGAGAGGTATAGTTAAAAAGACAGAAAGGAAATGGGAATGGGAGGGAATATCAGCAGCAGGGTTAAAACCCAAAAACTCATTTTAATGACCCTCCGCAAAGTTTTTACTTTTTTACTGATACTTTTTCTTTCTAACAAGTATCCGGATACATAATGCTCATGTAAGTCTTTGACCAGGCCCTGGCTCTGCTGACAGGCCCTGCTTCGAAGATCTGGGTTCAAATGTAAGGGTTTAATATATCAGCCATAAAAAAAAAAAAAAGTTTGCTAGAAGACAAAACCAATTTCTTGTTTTGGTAACCCTACTTGAACACTATGATGGATTGAAATGGTGCTGCACCGGTACCCTGCTCCAGGGGCCTGCCACTCAGCCCGATGCCTGATGTCCCCAACTGCACCATGTTGTCCCCCAAAGGCCATCCGAGGTGGATGAAGAACAGCCAAGAGGAGCTTGCAAAGAATGACGTACAGTTGTGAGAACGAGGGCTGGATGCATAGACACGCCAGTGTATTCTTGCCATTCACAGGGAAAGAAGAGGGAGACACAGGGACTGAGGACCCAAGGATGGATATAATTTCAGGAGAGGCAAATGCTGCTGTTAAACTAGGGGCAGAGAGATGGGTGGTAATTATCTTTGAATAGATCAGTAGTGGGTCATGGGTGGGTGGAGAATAGGGCAGGGGCCTTTTCACTCCCATGGGAAAGTGGCAGTCATCCTAGTATCTCCTAACTCCCTTCAACATTTTGATCTGAAGTTTTTGGCATGAGCGTTTCCCCTACATGCCCCCATCTCATTGCTGCACACTCCAACACCATAGAAGCAGCCACATTTTTCTGCTGCAGGGTGAGTCGCTGCACAAATTGCCCGTGGTAAACCAAAAAACCGAGGTGGCTGTGTGTCATGCTCTGTGCCACCATGGTCTATCCATAGCATGTTTCAGAACAGAAGAACAAAATGAGGGCCACAAAAGAAGGCCCTATGGCTGTATTATTTAATTTAAGAACATAGCAAGGGAGTGTCAAAGGAGCAGGGTAAGGGTGGTGGTGGCTCCTGTCTTGGTGGTGAGTGTGGCAGGAAGCTGCTGGATGATGAAGGGAGGGAGAGAGGGGGAAGTTAGAGCCACAGGCCGAGGTGGGTGGTGGAACCATCAGGTATGAAGTTGCTCGGGTGGGGTATCCCTTCTCCTACACTCCTCTAGGCATGCGTGCATCCATCCCCAGAAACTCCATCCATCTATGCATCGCCACTCCCTTCCTTTCATGCAGCCATCTGTCCCCATTTGCCCCAACTGCCCATCCATGCATTCATGGCAACCTATAATTTAGTATGGAAACCCATGAGTCCTTCTGAGCTGTAGGGAGTCTGGGGGCCAGGTCACAGAGGTGAGTCTGTGTTCTGGCACAATGCTGATGGATGGCTTTCACACAGCTATACAAACACATAAACAACCCTTCATATGCTTGAACGCACAGTCCCTCCTCCTTGTCCGGCCACATCTCTTGCCTGTTTCTGAAGTGAGAGCAGAGGCTCCAACCACACATCTTTCCACTGCCCTCCCCAGGTGGGGTGATGCTTCCGGGGACAGACAAGACAGAGCTGAGGAGCCCTGCAGCATCATTCAGAGAGCGGGGAGCATGCAGCTGCTGCCAGCACTGGTTTCTACGTTTCTCCTTATCACTGGGGGAGCAGGTAGGTGGGGAAAGCTTTGCCACTGTCCTGGGCACTGCCCAACTCTCCTCTAGACTCAGCTGCACCCACCTAAAGCTCACCATCCCTCCCTGCCTACAGTCAGCTCAGCTTTGCATGGATCCAACCCCTTATCGCTACCCATTCGCATCTCTTCCCTATCTATCCACCCACTCTGCCTTCTCTGCAATCTCTCCTTTATCTTTTCCATCTCTTCACCCGTTTCCCTTTAATAGCAAAACCATCCACCTAACTTAGCCTTGACAGTGTCCTTACTTCTCTTTGCTGCTCAAACAATCTATTTACTTTGATTGTGTATCAATTTCATTCATCCTGTCCTTCCCATACTGCCCTCCTAGCCCTCTCTCCATCCTCACAGTGCCCATCTACTTCCCACCCACCCAACCACCCATCCAGACTTTTCTTCTCTAGTTCCTGTTCATCTTCTTTCTCACCTTGTCTACCAACTCCATCTAGATGCAGCTGATTCCTTCCATCACTCCTTCTGGAGCAGTGTCCATCTGCCCATTTGGCATTCTGGCCTTCTCTGCCCATGGGTTCGTCTCTGAATCCTCTCTTCCTCTTCAGATGTCTCTCCCTCCCTGCCTTCACAGACTGCCGTCTCTCCATTCACCTTCTCTAGAGACAGCTCGCAGGCAGTCTGAGACCTGGAAATACAGACAGACTAATCTGGACTGCAGTTCAGCCCACAATGGCCCACCTGGGTGCCCATGCTGGCTGCATTCTCCTCTCTCATGATGTAGTTCACTAGGTAATCTGTGATTTTCCTCCTCCACTCAAACAAAGATGGTGGAGCAATCCAAGATGACTGTCATGATGCTCGGACTATGAAGAGAAGTGCCTGGAACCAGAGAACAGGTAAGTTTGCTGCTGACCTGCAGAGTAAGACCATCTTTAGTGCCTTTACACCCTCAGCCTAAATGTTTCCTACTGCAGCTTGAGACCACTGCTCCTAGCGTGTCTCCTATTGCCACCGAGAAAACCCTCTTGCCATCCCCTCTAGCATCACCCTTTGGAATTTGGAAGATTGCTGTGCAATCCCCGCTCAGCGTGCGCTGCTGGAAGAGGGACGAGAAATTGTGGGTTAGATCTCTGTGAGGAGCTGAAGAAACTAGGAATAGAAAGGGAAAGGAGGGTGGACAGAAATGGATGGACGAAGGTGTTGGAAGGGGTAGAGGGAGGCTATTTTTCAGTCAGAAATTTGGGTAATTTAATGAAGGGATTACTGGGGTCGGGGAGTCTGATCAAACATGACGCCTCACCCACTTTGTTGCCATAAGGTCTTTTGGGGTGTGACTTTGTCTGTCCCTCTCTCATTTTCTAGATGCCTTTAGAGTCTCTCAGGATCCAAAATCTCTCAATGTGATGCCTGGGAAAAATGTAAGCCTGAAATGCACTTTTGAGAACCATGTCATGGAGCGAGCATATGTGCTCTGGTTCTGGGGAGCTGCTGGGGACTTCACACTGAATCCTGGCCACCCGTTCCACAAGGGGCGGCTCCAGATGTCCACCCCGGAGCAGCACAAGCTCGGGGAGGCGACGTTGATGCTCTCAGCCCTGGAGGAGCGGGACTCTGGCCTCTACCAGTGCTGTGTCCGAATAACTAGGGAGCGGATCGGGCTGGGAGAGGGCACCATGCTGAGCGTTATGGGGAGGAACCAGAGCCAGACTGGTGAGTGGGATTAAATGAGGAATATGTGTCAGGAGGCAGATCCAGGATGAGGGCACTAATGTAAGTGCACCCTGCCTTGAGTGCATCTGGACTGAAATCAAATGCTTTGGTGGGGCAGCAGCATTTACATCCAGGGCTTGCTGAGGGAGTCCATAGACTTCACGGCTCATTATCCTGCCCCAGACTCCTTCTTATTGCACTCCACGCCATATGGTATGAAGAACCCACTCTCCTTTCAAAGGGTCTTGATCTTCGACTCCTCAAAGTATTCTTGCTCCTGCAATGCTGCTGTGTCAGTCGTTTTTGGCAATGTCTCACTTCTTAATCACAGCCGTGCAAATTGGTTTTTTTCTTGCTCTAAATAAATACCTTCACTTGGGGGTGGTCCTAGGAACTCAGGTAAAGCAATGACTGTCAAAATGCTAGACCCACCAATAAGTGCATGCTACTCACCCTGGCAGTGGGGCGGTGTTGGGGGCAGGCCTGGCTCTTGTCAGGTTTCAATGGAACTGGTCCCTGGTTGGGCTGAGGTGGCATTTCCAGCTGGTATGTTGGTCTCAAGGCTGTCTTGTGTCTGGTCACTGCCTGGAGCTAAGGTGGTTAGACACATGGAGGCTGGAAGCAGGCTAACTGGGGCTTGGCTGGGCACTGGGATGGACAGGAGAGAACTCAGATGTTTTGTAAAGTGTTTGTGGAGGAGGGTGTTGCCTGGGGAGTGCAGGATTAAGTGATGGGGAGGGGCTGTGTGTGGAGAGGATGGGCTCTGCCTGCCTTGAGGACATATTTGCAAACTTTTACAGAAGCAGGACATTTTCTGCCATGGTACCCTGCTTTCTCTGTGGAAGGTGTGGGTGTGATGCCTTGTGTGGTATCAGAGCTGTTGGTAGGTGTTTTCTTAATGTTATAATTCAGCAAACCAGTGTACCTTTCAATCGTTACTTTAGTTTCTTGCCTTGACCTGCAGCTGAATAATATAATGCTGCTTCTCCTAGCATAATAGCAAAGCATCCAATTTCCCTTGAACTGGCATAAAATGTGCCGTGTTATATGTGATGATGCAAAAAACCATATACACCTCTTTTGTTCAAAAACCTAGATCCACCCATGTGTGTGATACTCACCTTCTTTGGGGCTATTCTGGAGTTTGAAGTTCATAGATTCATAGAAGTTAGGGTCGGAAGGGACCTCAATATATCATCGAGTTTGACCCCCTGCATAGAGAGGAAAGAGTGCTGGGTTCAGATGACCTGTTTGTCGTGCATCTGCTGGGGCATGATAAAGTGCCATTAGCTTTGATGATGACTTCGTCACACTGACGACTCGTGTTCATCTTGCAGTCCACTAGGACTCCGAGATCCCTTTCCACTTCCGTGCTGCCGAATAGGTCATTTCCCAGGCAGTAGGTGTGCTGGACATTTTTCCTCCCTAGATGCAGCACGTTGCATTTCTCCATGTTACATCACATTCTGTTGTTTTCTGCCCATTTGTCCTACCTGTTCAGGTCTGCGTGTAGTTGTTCCCTGCCCTCCGCTGTGTCCACTTCTCGGCACAGCTTTGTATCATCGTCAACCTTGGACAGAGTACACTTCACTCCCTCGTTCAAGTCACTTATGAAGACATTGAAGAGTATCGGTCCAAGGACCGAGCCCTACAGGACCCTACTACCCACTCCCATCCAGGTAGATACCGACCCGTCCACCACCACTCTCTGGGTACGACCCTCTAACCAATTTGCCACCCACTGGACTGTGTTATCATTCAAGTCACAGCCTCTTAACTTGTTCACCGTATGGGGTGGGATACCATATCGAAGGCCTTCCTAAAGTCTAATAAATGATATCTACCCCTGCTCCTGTGTCTGGGTGTTTTGTAACCTGGTCATAAAAAGAGACTAGCTTAGTCAAGCATTATCTACCTGCTACAAACCCATGCTGGATTCCATTTGGCATAATATTTCCTGCTGGGATCTGACTTATATGACCCTTAATAATCTTTTTTTAAAGTATATAAACACTATTCAAATCCATCTGAAGTAACCCTTTTAATTAGAAAGATGCTTTGGCAATATAGGAACATATTTGCAGTGATCTCCTTCTCTGAGCTTCTGAACCCCATGTGACTCTCCAGTAGGGCTCAAGAAATCCTGGGTAGAAACCCGTCCCTGCTTCATGCTGACAAATTTAATTTCCTGAGCTAAAATTCAATTTGAAAATGCATGTCATGGCTTCTAAAATGGCAGACTTCAAACTACCTTGATGTCTGGAAAGGTTCCTGGCTGGAGGGTCTTGCCTCTCTGCTCAGGGTCAGACGGATGAAATCTTTGGGATCAGAAAGGCATTTTACCCACTATTCAGTGACTTGAATGAGGGAGTGAAGTGTACTCTGTCCAAGGTTGCCAATGATACAAAGCTGTGGGGAGAAGTGGACACACCAGAGCGGAGGGAACAACTACAGGCAGACATGAACAGGTTGGACAAATGGGCAGACTGGTATAGAATGGAGTGGGGGAAGGGAGATATTTGCCTTCCTGTGTAGCAGGTGGAGCAAAGCCTCTACCAAGGCCCTCTTGAGTACATATTAGGAAATTTATATAGAAGCAAGGGATTGGCTAGCATGGCTCCCCTGCTTTCCCTGTGGCAGGTGGAGAAGTTACGTCTTGTGTGGTGTCAGGGCTGACGGTAGTTTTACAAACAGCTTACGTGATGGATTTCGAGAGGATGGTTTGGATATACATGATCCTGCCTTGGACAGGAGGTTGGATGAAATTACTTTTGGAGGTCCCTTCCAGCCTCAGTCCTCTATGATTCTGTGCTATCTAAGCCATACAGACAGAAGCCAACAGTAGTTACCACTGAGACTATAAACAAACGCGTCATTCATGTGTGGATCTTGGATTTAGAAACAGTGGCTGCACACAGGGTAGCATATAGTCCAGTAGAGCATGACACACATTTCTCTCCAGTTAATGTGCACCTATATTCCTTTACTAATATGCTAGGGGACTAGCACTATAGCATTCGGCTTAATACTAGTATTCAAAACCAAAACAAGCCAATGGAATTTGTATTACATTTTATATAATCCTATCAAGAATTGGTGATAGATTATAAAGTTAAAAGACAAAATCCAACCAACTAAGCAAAAAAAAGTCTAAATACTACAGAAATATCGTGTCATTTGTCCTGTAGTCAGTCCAGTTAGATGTAGATTGCTTATTCACACTCTGGCCTTCACTGTGATGGTACCTCCAGATCTCCACTCTCAGTTATTTCTATACCTGAGGTAACAGGAGCATGTCTGAAACTAGCTGGTTTTCTCTAGAGCGATAAAGAGTCTGCAGGGAGGCAAAATGGAAGAAAGACATTCCTAGGAACGTGTGACAGACATTTGGAAAATAAAGACTGGTCTGAAGAGTGGCAGCTTGAGGCCATTAAAAAGCGAAGAGATGGGCACTCGCACCTGTGGAGTGAAGAATAATTACTGAAAACCAGGAAGATGATAATTATCTATGAAGTCTATTGAGTCTCTCAGCACTGCCAGAATAGAAATACCCATGCTTCAGGACATTGATTCGAATCACGAAATTGAATCACTGTCCCCTCAATTGGCCAAATCTGAATCCAAAGTGAATACTAGCCCCTTCTCACAGGCCTACTGAATGTAGAGAGCTGTGTGTGCTCTGACTACAAGGAACATGGTCTTTGTTTCCAGCTGTTGCCAGAAGTGCACCACTGAACCCCCTCCTCCCTGCTCTATTCCCCTTGGAGTGGCTGTGGGACAGGTGGCAGAGGGTGGCTGGAGGTGGGGCAAAACTACCACTACAGCACAGGTTGCCACTCCCCACACACACCTTTACCAAATCCTGTGTCTGTCCCAATACAAACAGACAACAGGGTGTTCTGGGGGAGACGGGGCGGGGGATTATTAGTACATTCATTGATTCAGAAATATTAGGGTTAGGAGGGACCTCAATAGATCATCAAGTCTGACCCACTGCATAGACAGGAAAGTGCTGAGCACAGATGACCCAGGCCAGATACCCATCCAACCTCCTCTTGAAGACCCCCATGGTAGGGGAGAGCCCAACCTCCCTTGGGAGCCCAATCCAGACTTTGGCCTCTCTAACTGTGAGGAAGTTCCTCCTAATGTCCAGTCTAAATCTGCTCTCTGCTAGCTTATGGCAATTATTTCTTGTGACCCCCAGAGGCGCCTTGGTGACTAGAGCCTCACGAATTCCCTTCTGCGCCCCCATAATGAATTCATAGGCAGCCACAAGGTCATCTCTCAACCTTCTTTTGCGGACGCTGAAGAGGTCCAGGTGCTCTAGTCTCTCCTTATAGGGCTTGGCCTGGAAGACCTTAACCATACAAGGGGCCCATTCTCTGGACCCTCTCCAGGTTATCCACATCCCTCTTATAGTGCTGCGCCCAAAACTGCACACAGTACTCCAGCTGTGGTCTGACCAGCACCCGATAGAGCAAAGTATCACCTCTTTGGTTCTGTTTGTCATGCATCTGCTGGCAGAAAGTCAGCTGGGGTCATAGGATCCCAGCAAGATAAGCAACCAATCTGCTCTCGAAGGTGTTCAATGTAGGTGCTTGAACTGCCTCTCATGGCAGGCTGTTCCAGACCTTGGGGGCTCGGACAGTAAAGAAGTTCTTCCTTATGTCCAGCCTAAAATGGTCTTGCAGGAGTTTATAACCATTTGACTTTGTCATCTTTGGGGTGCCCTGGTGAACCAACGTTCCTTCAGATCCTAATGGTCACCCCTGATAAACTTATAGCTGGCCACCAGATCAGCCCTGAGCCTGCGCTTTTCAAGGCTAAAGAGCCCTATGGCTCTCAGCCTGTTGTTGTAAGGTCTGTCTTCCTGACTTCTGATCATGTGCGTGGTCCTTCTCTGCACTCTCTCAAGCTTCTCCACATCCTTTTTGAATTGTGAAGCCCCAAACTGGATGCAGTACTCCAGCTGCGGCCTCACCAAGGCCGAGTACAAGCGGAGAATGTCGTCCCGGGATTTGCTTGAGAATCATCTATGGATGCAAGGCAGCGTTTTGGTCACTTTACTAGCCCCAGCATCGCATTGCAGGCTCATGTTCATGAGACCCCCAAGTCTCTTTCTTCCATAATGGTAGCCAGAGTAGCACTGTCGAGCCTATAAGGATGCTGCAGGTTTTTCCACCCAAGGTGGAGAATCATGCATTTTTTGGTGTTAAACACCATCAGATTCTCATCCGCCCATTTGCTGACCTGTCCAGGGCAGCCTGGATCATCCACCTATATTCTGGTGTGGATGCTTTGCCCCAAAGTTTGGTGTCATCGGCAAACTTGGCCAGTCCGCTCCTGACTCTAGTGTCCACATCATTAATGAAGATGTTGAACAATATGGGACCAAGAACAGAGCCTTGGGGGACCCCACTGGTCACAGGACACCATGATGAGTGACTGCGAGCAATTACCACCCTCTGGGGCCAACCACGAAGCCAAGTTCCAAGCCAATGAATTATGGTGGACCTGAGGCACAATTGGCCAGTTTTGCCAAGAGGTGATCATGGGATACTGGATCAAAGGCTTTTTTGAAGTCAAGATATATGACATTATATGATGTCAAGATATTTGGTGGCCTCCAAAACTAGTTTTCAGGCAAATACAGGATGTATCTGGAAAGTTTCCCCAACTGCTCAACATCTGTGCTCAGGGCTACAGATGTAAGCCAGGCTGGGAGAAGTGCATAGAGCTGAACACAGATATAGAGCTGAACACAGCATACATCTCTACACAGGTTCACACAGTCCCAGAGACCCCTGTCTCCCACCACAACCCCACTTGCACATACACACATATATATTTTTTATTGCAAAGCAGAAAGAGTTTCCAATATGGCTCCATAAGACTCTGATACCCAAGGTGCCTGCTGCTATGATCCAGAAGATCATCCCAGCTTGACACCATCCCATCACGGAAGCCTCAACAGGGAGCATCAATCTGGAAGAGCTGCTCTGGATCTCAGTGGGGGTCAGTTCAGAGGTGCAACAAGGCAACGCCTGACCCATGCCATTAGGAATTTGTGGATTTGTGGGTGGTCTCTACCATGGGCCACTGAGGGGTGCTGACCCTCACCCCAACTCTGCTGACATCAATTGTGGGTCACTGAGATTACGATCAGGTTTTAAGCCTACAGACATCAAGTGGGGGAATCCAGATTCACAAGAAACCTCTAGAGCTACAGTGGGTCAACCTGGCTTAGCTGGTGTCACTCTGGATTTACCCAGAGTGACAGGAGCCAAGATCAGGACCCAATTCTGATTCCATTGATGCCCCCTGGGGAAACTTTGGGTTTACCAAGTTCAGAATTGGGCTGGGAGAGGGCACCATGCTGAGCCTTACGGGGAGGAAGCAGAGTCAGACCGGTGAGTGGGATTAAATGAGGAATGTGTCAGGAGGCAGATCCAGGATGGGGGCAGTGGTGCAGTTGTACCCCTTCTTTTAGTTGTGCTGGATTGAAACCAACTGTGTGGTGGGGCAGTGGCGTTTTTATCCAAGCATTGCTGAGAAGGTCCATTCACTTCATAGCTCACTATCCTGCCCCAGATCCATTGTAAGTTGTCTCCACTCCATAGGTGTAAATACCACTCTCTCCTTTTGAAGGGTCTTGATCTTCCTCTCTTCAAATTATCCTTCCTCTTGCAATGTGGCTGTCTTCAGCCATTTTTGGCAATGTCGAACTTCTGTTGCAGAGTTCTGCAGTCTCTTTTTTTATCTCTAGCTAAAAGGCTTCACTTGGGGTGGTTATATGAACTCTGGTATAAAAATCATAGACACTGGAGTATTGCAGGGACTGTCAAGACAGTGAAGAGGGCTAGATTTTGTTTTCCTGAATCTGAAGAAGAGACATACGTTTAACTGGCATGACTAGAGGATGAATGACACGAGGTATTTGGATTACTTTCCCCATTTCTTGCTTGGTTAGTGGTGGTTTTTCTTTTTTATATTTCCATGTAATCAAGGAAGGCAATGTGGCTTTCAGTAGCTACACTGGTTTTTGCTTTGGGCCTCCTGAAGGCTCAGATCAAGTGTAGTATGAAGGCCCCTCCTAGCATAATGGCAGAGCATCTGGTTCCTCTTAAACTGAAACAAAATATATGTTGCATTATGTGTGATGATACACCTCACAATCTGAACGCTGCTTCTTCAAAATCCTAGACGCATCCGTGCATATGTCATACTCACTGCTGAGGAGTTGTAGTTGAGTTTGAAGTGAGCACCTCCCTGGTTAGTTTGAGGGCATGTTTCCAGCTGGTGTGTTGCTCTCAGGGCTCTCTGATGTCTGGTCACTGTGTGGAGCTGAGAAAAATAGTTAGATGCATGGCCCGGCACATTCTGTCTTCGTGGAGGCAGGAAACAGGCTTCTCTCCATGTATGTATCTTGCTGGAATAAGCTTGGAGCTTGGGGCTCAACAGAGGGGAGATCTTCCCCATCCCAGGGGCTCACTCTGGGGAGAACCAGGGTAGGGATCACACACGCATGCACGCACGCACTTTTCTCCACTAGGTAGGTTCACATAAACTATTTAATTGAATCTGAAACCATGGCCCACCCCAGTGCATATTTAGTTACTTAAATTAGCATTAAATTTGCCAATGCATGTCACAGCTTCCAAAATGGCAAACTTCAACCACTTCTTTGTGTGGACAGATTCTCCACTTCTCCCGAGGTCAGGCTCAAACCAAATGTCAGAGGTTCCTTACTAGAGGGTCTGGGACTTCTCCTCAAGGTGAGCCATTGCAGTCTTTGGGGTCAGGAAAGACATTTCTGCCTTCTTCAGATTGATACAGACTGGGGATGAGTTGCCTTCCTCTGTAGTGGGGCGCATGGTATCTCCCTGGGATCTTTTGATTGTTTATAGAAAAAAATTTAAAGCAGCAGGGCATTGCCTGCTGTGGTCCATTTGCTTTCCCTGTGGCAGATTCGGATATGATGTCTTGTTCGATGTCAGTGTTGACATGGTTTGACAGAGAGGTTAGATGATAGGTTTCCTTGGGATGGCTTGGACTGGGCTGACCAAGCTCCAGCAGGACTTCTCTATGGTTCTATGACTCCCTTTGGGCTACAGGGTGGTAATCGTAGTCTCTCCCTTCTTCAGAGCTCATTTCAAAGGAGTGCTCTCTATGTCCCAACCAAGGTCCACTATACTACCGAGCTGTCATCTCCCTGCTCTTCGCTGTCCTGCTCTCCCTGGCCATCATCTTCAGCCTCCTGCCACAAGGAGGTAACTTGTCAGCATGCGGCTTCCCTGCCCAGGTTGCCATGATCTCTCAGACGACATCGCCCTTTGGAACAACTGTTTTTGGCTCTGCTCCACCGAAGAGGAAGCCACATCTCACAATTGGGAAAGTGCACCTTGTTTAACGCCTGGAGCAAGACACATCCCAGTGCTGCTACAGGGAGTCCTTATTGCCCTTGTATTCCCAGCCCTGGTGCTCCAGCACACAGCCAGCCATATCTCAGTGCCAGGCAAAGGATCCCGTATTCCCAGCCCCGATGCCTCATCCTACTACCAGCCACATCCCAGAACAGGGCACCATGCATGCATTTTGCATATGTGACTACATTAAAGCTGGAATGATAAACACCGCTTTGGCATCCAGCCCATTTTTTCCCCCTTGTAGATGGACAAGCAGGTCTGCAAAGCAAACTTGTCTGTGTGGAAAAGTCTAAAGATGAAGTGTGGGCCCTTGAGGATGGATGGAGGGGATAAGTTGGGATGGCTGGAAGGGCCAAGTGGAGATGGACTGAAGGACGGATGGATTGAAGAACCAATGGATGGAAGAATGAATGGACAGATGGGAGAAGTGGGGCTGGATGGGTATAGGGATGGAGGCAGTATGTATAAATGGATGGAGACATGAATGAAAGAATTTTCTTGGGAAGGTGATGGGGTGTGTATGGGATGGAATGGGTGTAGGCCTATTGTTGTTAAAGTGAAATGTTGATCCCTTATTCAGTTTCATAAAACAAAACCCCACTTTCTTGACCATCTTGACAACACTTCCCATATTTTGCTGTGAGTCATTCCTACACCTTTCTCTATGTAACCACTGCTGCATGGAGGTTTTTAGCTAGAACTAAAAACCAGTCTTCAGGGCTGGCAATGAAAAGAGAGAGATGATCAGGAGTGGGTAAGACAGCAACATTGCAACAAGAAGGATAGTTTGAACAGTAGACGATTCAGGACCTTCAGAATAAGAGAGGGATTCAACATGATGGAGTGGCAAGACATTATCAGGAAAGAGGGAGAGGAGAATGAGTCATGAAGTCAATATACTATCTCAGCACTGCTGGAGTAGAAATGCTGCTCCCACTTCTACGCAGTTGG
>NC_143409.1:48613655-48635595 GCF_052110815.1 Crocodylus siamensis
TCAGCTCCATTCTTGAGCTCTTGCTTTGGATTCCCCCTTCCAGCTGATTTCTGATTGCAGTATCCTGCCCCGGGCCTGTATTATCCTTTGGATTCTGGTCTTTAAGCTCCCAAGACCCTGATTTAGCCCCTTGGTCCTGTCTCTCCCTTGGTGGACAAACTACTGACTACTAGGCCAAGACATGTCTTACCTGGCCCTTAAAATCCTCGTCTGAAAAATTACCCAGCTCCTCACCTTCACCTCATACTTTTGACCCAATCAGAGTATGTCATGAAGACCTCACACTCTCTGTCCCCAGAGATGAACTTCACCTGTGTCCAGGACTAGATCCCTTGCAGTGAGGAAGTCTCACCTCGCTTTCATGCCTCCACCACCCAAAATTTAAAATGAACTGCACAGGAGTGGAAGCAGCTTTTCTACTCCAGCAGTGCTGAGATAGTATATTGATGTCATGACTCATTCTCCTCTCCCTGTTTCCTGATAATCTCTGGCCACTCAATCAGGTTGAATGTCCCTCTCTTATTCTGAAGGGTCCTGAATCGTCTACTGTTCAAAACTATCCTGTCTTGTTGCAATGTTGCTGTCTTACCCCACTCCTGATCATCTCTCTCTTTTCATTGCCAGCCCTGAAGACTGGTTTTTAGTTCTAGCTAAAAACCTCCCTGCAGCAGTGGTTACATAGAGAAAGGTGTAGGAATGACACACAGCAAAATATGGGAAGCATTGTCAAGATGGTCAAGAAAGTGGGTTTTTGGTTTTATGAAACTGAATAAGGGATCAACATTTCACTATAACAACTATCGGTCGACACCCCATCCACCCCATACACACCCCATCACCTTCCCAAGAAAATTCTTTCATTCATGTCTCCATCCATTTATACATACTCCCTCCATCCCTATATCCATCCGGCCCCACTTGTCCTATCTGTCCATTCGTTCTCCCATCCATTGGTTCTTCAATCCATCTGTCCTTCAATCCATCCCCACTTGGCCCCTCCAGCCATCCCAACTTATCCCCCTCCATCCATACTTAAGGGCCCACACTTCATCTTTAGACTTTTCCACACAGACAAGTTTGTTTTGCAGACCTGCTCGTCCATATACAAGCGGGGGGGAAATGGGCTGGATGCCAAAGTGGTGTTTATCATTCCAGCTTTAATGAAGTCACATATGCAAAATGCATGACTGGTGCTCTGTCCTGGGATGTGGCTGGTAGTAGGATGAGGCATCGGGGCTGGGAATACGGGATCCTTTGCCTGGCACTGAGATATGGTTGGCTGTGTGCTGGGGCATCGGGGCTGGGGAAAGAAGGGCAATATGGACTTCCTCCAACAGCACTGGGATGTGTCTTGCTCCAGGGGTTAAACAAGGTGCCCTTCCTCAGCGGTGAGATGTGGCTTCCTCTTGGGTGGAGCAGAGCCAAAAACAGTTGCTCCACAGGGCGATGTTGTCTGAGAGATCATGGCAAGCTGGGCAAGAAGCTGCATGCTGACATGTTACCTCTTTGTGGCAGGAGACTGAAGATGATGGCCGAGGAGAGCAGGACAGCGAAGAGCAGGGAGATGACAGCTCGGTAGCATAGTGGACCTTGGTTGGGACATAGAGAGCACTCCTTTGAAATGAGCTCTGAAGAAGGGAGAGACTAGGATTACCACCCTGTAGCCCAAAGGGAGTCATAGAACCATAGAGAAGTCCTGGTGGAGCTTGGTCAACCCTGTCCAAACCATCCCAAGCAAACCTATCATCTAACCTCTTTGTCAAACCATGTCAACAGTGACATTGAACAAGTCATCATATCCGAATCTGCCACAGGGAAAGCAAATGGACCACAGCAGGCCATGCCCTGGTGCTTTACATTTTTTTCTATAAGCACTGAAAAGATCCCAGGGAGATACCATGCGCCCCACTACAGAGGAAGGCAACTCATCCCCAGTCTGTATCAATCTGAACAAGCCAGAAATGTCTTTCCTGACCCCAAAGACTGCAATGGGCTCACCTTGAGCAGAAGTGCCAGACCCTCTAGTAAGGATCCTCTGACATTTGGTTTGAGCCTGACCTCGGGAGAAGTGGAGAATCTGTCCAGACAAAGAAGTCATTTGAAGTTTGCCATTTTGGAAGCTGTGAGATGCATTGGCAAATTTAATGCTAATTCAAGAAACTAAATATGCACTGGGGTGGGGCATGTCTTGAGCCCTACTGCAGAGTCATATAAGATTATGAAACCCAGGGAAGAAGATTACTAAAGCAGGCCTCCAATTAAATGGGCTCATTCCAATACATTCAAGTAGTGCTTAACATTCGTTGGGAAAAACTAACATGCTTAAAACAAGAGAAACAAAAAACCTGAGTTCAGATTCAATTAAATCGTATATGTGAACCCACATAGTAGAACAAGGGGGTGTGCATGCGTGCATGCGTGCATGTGTGTGTGTGTGTGTGATCCCTACCCTGGTTCTCCCCAGAGTGAGCCTCTGGGATGGGGAAGATCTCCCCTCTCTTAAGCCCCAAGCACCAAGCTTATTCCAGCAAGTTACATACATGGAGATAAGCCTGTTTCCTGCCTCCATAAAGAGAGAATGGACCATGCTGAAGTTGCCAACATGGCAATGGGGCCAGGGTGCAGACTCTATGGAGTTAAGGGTGATTCTGGCATCCAGCCTAACGTGGTGCCTAGAGAAGTTCATCTCTCCCACCACCCTACTTCGGATATGGGATAATGGGAATGATGCTGGAGAAGACTGTGAAAGAATTATCCTTGAACTCCACTAAAAAAAATGGACCCTGGACTGATAGGGAGAGAAGGAAAAGAAAAACTGTGGGGGCAGCACCCCTTTCTTTTGCAGTTTCACCCTCCTTTGAATCCTGCTGAACCCAAACTTTAAACCAGCTGCATCTATTTGGGCAGCACTGAGAGAATCCATTGACTTCATGGCTCATTGTCATCTCCCTGATTCCTACTAATTTCTCTGCACTTCACAGGTGGGAACCACCCTATCTTTTTCAGTTGTTGCTCTTCCACTCATCGATGTATACACGGTTCTGCAAGGCTTATGTCTGCCTCCCCTTCTATTGCGCTGCCCTGCAGATGATTTGTAGCTCTAGCTAAAAAAAACTTCACTTTGGTGAGGTCCACTGAACTCCAGTGTAGAAATGACTGACCATGAAGTTTCTGAGATATTGTCCAGGTGCTCAAGAATGCCAGAATTGGCTTTATGAGTCTGAACAACTCCTGGACCTTTAACTCTAATAGCCACAAGACAAGTGATACAATGTCTTGTGCAGAAAAGGAACGGGGCTGAGACTGGACACTAAGTTGAATATGAGTAAATGGTGTGCCCTTGTTGCAAAGGAGGTAAATAGCATACCGGGCTGCACTGGTATCAGCGTTGCCAGCAGAGCAAGGGGAGAGCTTCCTCCCCTCTATTCAGCACTGATGAGGCCACATCTGGAGTCCTGCGTCCAGTTTGGGGTCTCCACTACAGAAAGGCTGTGGACAAATTGGAGAGAGTCCAGAGGAGGTCAAGTACAATGCTGAAAGTCGGGGGGCCATGCCTGCTGAGGAGAGGCTTAGAGACTTAAATAACTGAAGAAGAGGAGACTGAGGGGAAATTTAATGGCACCTTCAAGTCCTGCAAACATAGCTCCAAAGCAGCTTATGCTGGACTGTTCTCCGTGGTGGCAGACAACAGAACAGGGAGCAATGGTCTCCTGCGGCAGCAAGGCAAGTTTATGTTAGATCTGATGGAAAATTTTCTCACCAGGAGGGTAGTAAAGAGGTTACCCAGACAGGTTGTTGAGTCTCTATCTCCTGAGGTATTTAAGACCCAAGTAGACAAAACCCAGGCTGGGATGATCGAGTTGCAGCTGGTCCTGCTTTGAGCAGAGGGGTGGTTTAGGTGACCTCCTGAGGTCAGGTCTAACACTAATGTTATCTGATGCTGTTTTTCTATCTTTGGACTATTTTGACTATTTCTTCACCTTATTTGGTTGGGTGGGTGGGTTTAACCTTAATATATAATTTATCAAAATACTGCTGCTATTATATAAAATTTAGCACACACTCTAGTAGTTGTATTTGCTTCTGCTTTGATCTGAAACTGAAATGGTAGTGCTAACTGCCTAGCTTAATACCAAACTATCCAGTTTCCTTCCAGTGGAGAAAAATGTATGTGTTTTTATAGCCCGTATGCATCCCTTTTTTTGTCCAAAATCCTAGATCTGGCCATGCTGGATGTTCCTTCTGTCCATCCATCCAGTCCTTAGTCTGCCTATAAACCTGTCTTTCCACTGGAACTGATATTCCCTCCTACTCCCATTTCCTTTCTGTTTTTTTAGCTATCCCTCTCCACCTCCTATGGCCTCAGATCCATACTGCTCATTTTGTGCATGGTGCTATTAGGGTCCCTCAGGTCATCTTCTGTCTCCCTAAATGCAGGCCTCACTATCATTTTGATATGCCCTGATCTATGGTTGTATTCATGCATAACCCAGTGAGCATGAGGGGATCTATGCTTTTGAAAAGGTGGATGCAAATGGTGAGGTATATCATTGCACAGAATACAACAAATATCTTTCTCTTGTTATAAAAAAACCTACAAGTTTCACTACTAAGTCAGATTCCAGAGCTGCGTTCTTCTGTTTAGTATTGAAACCCACAACAAAAGAGAAACACTTTATTGAAATGAGCATGAAAAGGCAGTGATCATGAGTAGGCAGTGTGGGGTCAGAAATAAGCGAAGGGTGCAAGAAGTGGGGAAGTAGGCTGTAGGGGACACCTGGGATGGAAGAGGCAGGTGAAGGTATGCGGGCAAGAAGCAGAGAGATGCGAGACAGGCAGCAGAGAAAATCAAGCCACAAGGGGGTGGGAGTGTGGGTACAGACATTGAGGGGGTAGACAAAGGCAGACAAGGGACAAAAGAAAATGCCGGTCTTATCTCTTGCCTGCCATGACAGTGATGTGGAGAACAAATTTAAGAGAATCTTCCCTTGATTAGATTCTCTACATATATACTTATTACCAACTTATAATTTTCCATGTGTAGAAACTCATAATAATGCAAACATCTTCAGTTGGAGGTAGACTTGGATTCAATGAAATATTTCAGAACATGGCTTTTTTGCAAACACCTGCTAATACTTGACACTGAAAGTTGCTGTAGTTACAAGCTCAGCTTAGCGCCTTAGCTCTGATGTGCAGTGTCATAGTTTCTAGAGTCAGAAGTGAGCTGAACAGATCATCGAGTCCGACCCCCTGCCCTGGGCGTATTAGCTTTTCCCGAGTGCCAGTGTTCTGCACCTTGCCACCCTCTGCCAACCTCACAAGCTGTTGGTCAGTGTCGCAGTGCACTTAGGTGCCCTGCTCCTGAAAGCGGATGCGGCTCAGGAGAGACCCCTAGTAGCAGGAAGGGGGAGGCTCAGCTGCCACTCACCAGAGTTACACAGGTGCTGGTTGCCGAGGTAACCAGCAAAACCAGCTGACATGAAGGGGCGGGGCTTAGCCCTACTTAAGCCCAGGTATGAGGCCAGGAGAGCAGTTCCTCTCCAACGGGCATGGGAGTAGGAACTCAGCTAGGGCAGGCAGAGGGGAGAACTCTGGCGGTGTGAACATCCCCTGGTTACTGCTGGGGTCGGGGAGCCCTCCCTACCTCTCTCCCTCACTCTCTAGTATGGAGTGAATCGGTTTTGACCGGACAGTCTAGTTTTATGTTGTAGCCCAGGGGCTTCGTGTTTTTATGTTCACTTTTTGACCGGAGGACTGGCTGGGGCTATTAGGTGTTGGAGGAGGCCTCATAGGGACTCCCCAGTAGCGTGGGGGTTCCTGGCACCGGATAGGGTACAGAATTTGTGGGGTGCTTTGGCTCTAGCCCCAGAGCAAGAGGGGGGCTGTGAGGAACTCCAGAGTGAGAGGGGGGCCGCAAGGAGCCCCAGAGCAAAAGGGGGGCCATGAGGAGTCCCAGAGTGAGAGGGGGGCTGCAAGGAGACCCAGGAGTAAACAGGAGGGGCAAGACATAACAGGGCCCAGGTCAAACCACGTCACCACCATCTGCGCAGCTTGGGGCTGTGGTGTAGGGCAGGAAAAGGAGCTGCAGATACGGCCCCCTCTCACCAGGGCATGAAAAAAGGGCAGCCTTCTGCTGATTACAACAATCTAATAATCAAATAAGATCAAGGCGTGGCAGGACAATAAGCAGGTGGTTGGCCCATAACAGGAGGGCAGAGCCACTTCTGGAAAGACTCCGATATTGATACTCCTGTCACAGTCAGTCATAATTTTTATGATATTTTTAGGATAAAGGGAGCAACAGAGATTAAACAGGAGAGGTGATTTATTATTCATGCATGGACATAAGAAAATTACAGAGAAACTCCTGTGGAGAGATCACCATTGCCCCCAGCGTGTCTGGTCAGCCTCCCACCTCCAGTGGAGCAATGGCCAACCTATGTCAGGTGGGCATCAGGCTACAGTCTCACACGTTCATTCCCATTCATCATAAGCAATCCATAAAGGAAAGGCTCTTGTGGGTGGCCAAGTAAGTATAAGCCCTGTTGAGATGGATGTCTCTGGCCACGCGACCCCATCTTCTTGTAGTCCAATTCTCTGTACTTCCTGACCAAGTCCAACTTCTTCAGAGAGGGCATACCTGGATCGATGCCTACCCCATGCATTCCCCAGGGTGTGTCTGGTCTGAGGCATACTCCACACCCTTCACTGGTGTTAGACTGATCTTGGCATAGTGCAAATCTTTGTTAGTCTCACCACCAGCTTAGCTGTCACTCTGCTGGACAGGCAGATCAAGATAATTATCATGGATCCATCTCCCAACTTTCAGGGAAAGATTTAAAATTGAAAATTCAAGTGGGAAGGAAGGTGGGGGGAGGCCACAGAAAATAATGGAAAGTACATCCTAGGCATATACATGAGATGCAGGCTTTTGGGTGGGGGCTGTCAGTAATGATCACCCCAATCACAACATGAGGGAAAAGTCACACTGTGCAACTGCTGAAGAGCAAGTGAGGTCACAGGTCAGCTCCGCCTTTCAGTGCCTGCCTTCACTGTCAACTCCAGGGCAAACAGTGATGAAATTTATGCTGGTTTCCACAGACCAGTACTCACGACTGGGAACTCATTTTCTACAGGTGGCATGTTCATTCACATGGACTTTTGCTGTGATGTGATTCCACACATCTCTGTTTCTCTCTCTGATCTTGTTGCCACGACACTCCTCATTAGGTGATCCTTTATAGGCAGCAGGGTCAGGAGACGGTTCTGCCATCTCAGCCTTCCTTGCACCAGAGAGTCCCCAAGAAATGGAAGGGGAAAAACAGGCTACTATCATTTTGATATGCCCTGATCCATGGTTGTAGTCATCCATATTGCAGTGAGCATGGGAGGATCTAGGCTTTTAAAAAGGTGGATGCAGATGGTGAGAGATATCATTGCATAGAGTACAACAGATGTCTTTTGCTTGTTAAAAAGAAACTAGAAGTTTTACTAAGAAGTAGGGGCCAGAAGCTGGATTATTCTATTTCATATTGAAGCAAAGAAATTAAATGCTTCATTGGAATAAGCATGAATAGGTGATATCTTATATTATATAGAGAGACCCAAGAAATTAAAAATTCTCCAAAGATGTTTCATTCAGTCTTCAGTCATTAGAGTTAAATTTTTGTCTTTTTTTCCAGTTGGCCATATGGACATTGCCTCCAATTCTGGCCAGTGCCTCCAAAGTGATAGCCATATCTGAGCTCATGTTTTGTGTGTATGGTTGGTGCAAGGGATGAGGTCAGAAAGGTGATTTAAGAACCCCTTCTTCCTGCAAGAAGGGGAGCCATTTGGGGAACACGGAAAAAGCACACAGCCTCTGGAACTCTTCCAGGCTTCAGATACACATGATGCTAAAGTGAGTAAGCTGCTGGAAACTTCTCTAGATATCTAGCCTGCTGTAATATAGAAGTATTTTCAAACAGCTACTATGCTGGACCAGTTTGCTCTGGCTTGTTCTTTGATATTTCTCTAACCTGTAGCCTTCCCCAAGCCTAGCCTCTTTAACCAATAACACTTTCTGATATAACAAGCTTGGTGGTAAATGCATTGAGAGGCTTTGGGGCACACCTTTCTATTGCCTTGTGTTGGCTGTTTAAGGAAGGCTAGCACCCTCAAGGTCTACCAGGCTTCTGTACCCCAGGAAACACAGGGCCCAGATAACATTCAGACCCCTGGGTGGTGGCACAGTTACCCCAGGCTTGCGGGTATACTCCAGGAAGTGGGTCAGCCAGATGTGAGGTGCCCCTGGGGAGACACTCAGAGGTTGGAAGGTGGTTGGGTGCAGTGAGATGGGTGGCTTAGTGCAGGAGCACCCCCTACTGGCCCGCCACACTCTCTGCTAGACTTTGTTTTAATTTGTCCAAGTTCTTCTGTAGTGGGGGCCCAGAGCTGGACACAGGTCTCCAGATGTGGCCTCATCAGTGCCAAATAGAGTGGAATAATCACTTCCCTGGATCCCCTGGAAATGCTCCTACCAATGCACCCCAGTATGCCATTAGCCTTCTTGGCAACAAGGACACACTGTTGCCTCACATTCAGCTTATTGTCCACTGTAACCTCCAGGTCCTTTTCTGCAGAGCTGCTGCCCAGCCAGTCCGTCCCCAGCCTGTACCGGTGCCTGGGACTGTTCTGTTGTAAGTGCTGGATTTTGACCTCTTCACATCCTTCTAACGCAGCTGGAAAAACTGAACTTCATTAGTTTCTTGCATCACAGATGTCTCCAGCATGAGATTGTTCTGGAAGCTCTTTCTCAGACTTCTTGAACACACCCACATTCACTTCAAGACACAGCCCTTGGACCCATAGGGAAGGTGTGAGAATGACAGCATAGATACCGTGGTCCGAGTGGAGGTTATCCTAGCATTAACTTGTACCATTTCAGAACTGGAAATTTAAATCCACAGTCTCCCAAGAGATGCAGAACTTAAGTTAGATCCAGACCCCCCATTACCTTAACCCTGCCCCTCTCAGCTTCTATCAGGCATTGTATAAAACAGGCTCCTTTCATATTGGCTTGAGCAAAGGGGAAAACAAAACTGAAACAGTGTGACCTCATCTTTCCCCATCTGAATTCAGAGTCTGTACACAAGTCGTGATAGGGCAGCTGAACTAGCCTACCAAGTCCCGTGGAAAACATATTTGCGAACACCTCCTGAAGAGGGGTGTCCAGGTAAGCCACCATTGCCTACTGTGGTGGACACCTTCTAACTGTTTGGGACAGAAAGGGAAGCAGCCTCCACCCCTTTAGGAGGATCAGAGTTCCAGCAGAAGGTAAACCAAGGTTTGGTAGGGAGTGTAGGGTCAGGGACAAGCATGGGGTGCAAGAAGCCGGGGACAGGCTGTAGGGGAGACGGGGTGAGAGCAGCAGGTACAGGTATGGGGGACAAGAAACAGAGAGAAGGGGGATAGGCATCGGGGAAATCAAGCCACAAAGGGGAAGGAATGGGGGGATAAGCATTGTGGGGCAGACATGGAAAGACAAGAGAGCAACCTTTCCTTTATTAGATTCTCAACATACCTAATGATAACCAAAGTATAAGTTTCCACATATAGAAACTACTTATCAGGTGGTCTTCTAAAATTGGAGGTAGTCTTGGATTTGAGTAAATATTGTAGATCATGGTGAGGTTTTGGCAACACCTCCAGAACTAGACGCTGGAAATTGCTGTAGCTACAAGCTGGGTTTGGTTCTTTGGCTCTAATGAGCAGTATAAGTTCCCCCTGAGTGCCGGTGTTGTGCTCCTTGCCACCCTCTGCCAACCTCACAAGCTGTTGGGCACTCATGATTTTAATGACCTTTTTAGAATGAAGAAAAGAACAGAAATTGAACATTAGAGGTGGCTTTTATTATTCATTTCTGGACATGAGAGACTTACAGGGAAACTCCTGTAGGGAGATCACCATTACCCCAGCAGATGTTTCTGACTCAAGCCCCATCTTCTTGTATTCCAAGGTCTCCACTTTACAACCAGATCCATCTACTTCAGAGAGAGCGTATTTGGATTGATGCATACTCTGTGCGTTCCCCAGGGTGTGTCTGGACTGAGGCATACTCCACAGGGTTCCGTGATGTTAGATCGATCTTGGCATAGTGCAAAACTCCATCAGTCTCACCACCAGCTTGGCTGTCCCTCTGTTGGGGATACAGAGAGAGAGAATTATCACGGATGCATCTCCTGACTTCCAAGAGGAGATTTAAAATTGAAAATCCAAATGTGAAAGGCAGGGTGGGGGAAGGCCAAATAGAATAATGGAAACTACATCCCAGGTGTATACATGAAATGGAGCATCTTCCCCAGAGATCTTCCCATCATAATTGCACGTGGGAGAATTAGGAATTGGCCAGAGAAGGGCAAACAAAATGATCATGGGCCTGGAGCCATTCCCATACCCAACACACACTAAAAAGCCTATGGCTCTTCCATTTGGAAAGTAGAAGGCTGACGTGGCATATAGAATAGTTGTCTGTAGCATCATGAAGCGTGTGGCCCAAGTGGCAAGCGAACTGTTGCTCACCAAGTCCCAGATATACTACTAGACTGAGAGGAGACTGAATAGCCACCTTCAACTCCCTGCAGGGTGGTTCAAAAATGGTAGAATTGGACTCTTCTCAGTGGTGGCAGGTGAAAGAACAAGAAGCAATGGGCTCAAGTTGTAACAAGGGAGGTTTGGGTTGGATATGGGACACGGTACAGGCATGGTCAGAACCATGTATGTAAGCACTTAGCATCATGGCACTTAAATGGGAATCCTTCCACCTTGTTATCATCCTTTAACTGTATCATCAAAGGCATGGCAGGAAAGTATGAGGGTGGTTACCCCTGAGACAAGTGGACAGGAAAATGATTTGACTGGCCTCAAGACATCCACTTGTTACACTCTCCCACTTGCAGTCTCCACAATTTAAGGGCTAGGAAGTTCTAATTCAAAGGCTTTGCCCCTAACTTTCAGGATCAAGATTTAGTGACACCCCTTTCCTCCAAAAATGGTTTCAGTGTTTTTATGGATCAGGCCAAACTGTCAGTGTCCCCATCTGATAGCAATGAGTCCCACGCTTCAATTACACACTAGGTGAAAATACTTTCTTTTATTCATTTTAAACCTGTTCCCTACATAAGTGTTGTCTTCTATGTGATGATGACCCATGCCATCTGTACCCCACGCCTTCAACATCCGAGATCCACCAATGTTCACATCTCACCTATCTCCAGAAATGACCACTGTACCCTCATTCGGTATGGGCTGAGCGTGACAGTCTTACCTTTGAGGGCTGCTGCTTTCGGGTCTTCATGATGGTTTCTGGTGAAGAAGGGAGCAAGGCAGCAGTTACTAGTTGAAGAAACAAGCAGCAAGTGCATCAGAAACACGGAGGAGTTAAAGGAATAGCTGAAAGGCAGACTGCGTAAAACTAGCACATTACAAGTGAATTTGGAAAAGCTGAAAGGACAGCACGAATAGCAGGAGTGTGGAAGATACATCCAGAGACGCAAGTACCTTTGCATCTGCATAGGAGGAGGACCATCATAGCAAGGAAGGCCACAGCTCCCAGGGAAACTCCGGCTTTGTACATGGTGATCTCTGTGCTCAAATCCACTGTACAGTGTGTCTTTTCTGGAGAAAATAATAGATAACAATGATCTTCCCACGGCAGCCAAGACACAGGGTTCTGATTTAAGGGACTCCAGTGTGAATCTAAAACCTCCCCCCCTACCCTGAAGGATTCAGAGCCCAATTCTGAACTTGGTAAGCCCAAAGTTTCCCCAGGGGGCATGAATGGAATCAGAGTTTGGTCCTGATCTTGAGTCCTGTCACTCTGGGTAAATCCAAAGTGACACCAGCTGAGCCAGGTTGACCCACTGTAGCTCTTGGGGATTCTTGTGAATCTGGATTCCCCCTCTTGCTGTCAGTAGACTTAAGACCTGATTCTAATCTCAGTGACCCACAATTGATGTCATCAGAGTTGGGGTGAGGGTCAGCACCCCTCAGTGGCCCATGGTAGAGACCATCCACAGATGAAGGGCTTGCTGATGGCATGGGTCAGGCGTTGCCTTGTTGCACCTCTGAACTGACCCCCACTGAGATCCAGAGTAGCTCTTCCAGATTGATGCTCCCTGTTGAGGCTTCCATGATGGGATGGTGTCGAGCTGGGATGAACTTCTCGATCATAGCAGCAGGCAGCCTGGCTATCATGGTCTTATGGAGCCATTTTGGAAACTCTTTCTATTTGCAATTATGTATATATATGTGTGTATGTGCAAGTGGGGTTGTGGTGGGAGACAGGGGTCTCTGGGATTGTGTGAACCTGGGTAGAGATGTATGCTGTGTTCAGCTCTATATCTGTGTTCAGCTCTATGCACTTCTCCCAGCCTGACTTTGATCTGTAGCCCTGAGCACAGATCTTGAACAGTTAGGGAAGCTTTCCAGACACATCCTGTATTTGCCTGAAAACTAGTTTTGGAGGCCACCAAATATCTTGACATCATATAATGTCATATATCTTGACTTCAAAAAAGCCTTTGATCCAGTATCCCATGATCACCTCTTGGCAAAAGTGGCCAGTTGTGGCCTTAGGTCCACCACAATCCATTGGCTGGGAACTTGGCTTCGTGTTCGGCTCCAGAGGGTGGTAATTGCTGGCCGTCACTCATCATGGTCTCCTGTGACCAGTGGGGTCCCCCAAGGCTCTATTCTTGTAGCCATATTGTTCAACATCTTCATTAATGATGTGGACATTGGGGTCAGGAGTGGACTGGCCAAGTTTGCCGATGACACCAAACTTCGGGGCAAAGCATCCACGCCAGAATATATGTGGGTAATCCAGGCTGACCTGGACAGGCTCAGCAAATGGGCAGATGAGAACCTGATGGTGTTTAACACCGATAAATGCAAGGTTCTCCACCTTGGGAGGAAAAACCTGCAGCATCTTTATAGGCTCAAGAGTGCTACGCTGGCTAGCACTAGGGAAGAAAGTGACTTGGGGGTCTCATGAACATGAGCCTGCAATGCGAGGCTGGGGCTAGTAAAGCGACCAAAACGCTGGCTTGCATCCATAGATGCTTCTCTAGCAAATCCCAGGACATCATTTTCCCCTTGTACTCAGCCTTGGTGAGGCCGCAGCTGGAGTACTGCATCCAGTTTGGGGCTCCACAATTCAATAAGATGTGGAGAAGCTTGAGAGAGTGCAGAGAAGAGCCATGCGCATGATCAGAGGTCAGGAAGACAGACCTTACAACAACAGGCTGAGAGCCATGGGACTCAGGGGTGATGTGGTGGCCACCTATAAGTTGATCAGTGTTCACCACCAGGATCTGGGGGAACGTTGGTTCACCAGGGCAGCCCGAAGCATGACAAAGTCAAACGGTTATAAACTCCTGCAAGACCGTTTCAGGCTGGACGTAAGGAAGAATTCCTTTACTGTCCGAGCCCCCAAGGTCAGGAACAGCCTGCCAGCGGAGGTGGTTCAAGCACCTACATTGAACACCTTCAAGAGTAAATTGGATGCTCATCTTGCTGGGATCCTGTGACCCCAGCTGTCTTCCTGCCAGCAGATGCATGACAAAGAGAACCAAGAAGGTGATACTTTCCTCTATCGGGTGCTGGTCAGACCACAGCTGGAGTACTGTGTGCACTTTTGGGTACCGCACTTCAAGAGGGATGTGGATAACCTGGAGAGGGTCCAGAGAAGGGCCACTCGTATGGTTAAGGTCTTGCAGGCCAAGCCCTACGAGGAGAGACTAGGGCATCTGGACCTCTTCAGCCTCCGCAAGAGAAGGTTGAGAGACGACCTTGTGGCTGCCTATGAATTCATTACAGGGAAGCAGAAGGGAATTGGTTAGGCTCTACTCACCAAGGCGCCTCTGGGGGTCACAAGAAATAATGGCCATAAGCTAGCAGAGAGCAGATTTAGACTGGACATTAGGAGGAACTTCCTCATAGTTAGAGTGGCCAAAGTCTGGAATGGGCTCCCAAGGGAGGTGGTGCTCTCCCCTACCCTGGGGGTCTTCAAGAGGACGTTGGATGGGTATCTGGCTGGGGACATCTGAACCCAGCACTTTCCTGCCTATGCAGGGGGTCAGACTCGATGATCCACTGAGGTTCCTCCTGACCCTAATATCTCTGAATCGATGAATGTACCAATCATCCCCCAGAACACCCTGTTGTCTGTCTGTATTGGGGCAGACACAGGATTTGGTAAAGATGGGTGTGGGGAGTGGCAACCTGTGCTGTAGTGGCAGTTATGCCCCACCTTCAGCCACCCCCTGCCACCTCCCCCATACCCACTCCAGGGGGGATAGAGCAGGGAGGAGGGAGTTCAGTGGTGCACTTCTGGCAACAGCTGGAAACAAAGACCATGTTCCTCGCAGACAGAGCACACACAGCTCTCCACATTCAGTACGCCTGTGTGAAGGGGCTGGTATTCACTTTGGATTCAGATTTGGCCAAGTCAGGGGACGGTGATTCAATTTGGTGATTCGAATCAATGTCCTGAAGCACGGAGTCCGGGTCGAGTTCTCTCCTGCAGTGACCAAGGACTGCCCAAAGCGCTGACGCTCTCTGAATCTTTTCTGAATTGATTTGGAGAACTTTGAATTGATTCACACCTTTTAATTGGTCCCTTTATTCAGTGTGAATATGGAGATTCAGGCACTGAATAAGGCCAAATCTCTTCATAATTGAATCAGCACTCAAAGCTTCGCAAATCCAGGCAGGGTGGAATTGAAACCCCCCCCACCACACACACACACACACACACACACACACACACACACTTGGATTCTTGCTCCACCCAGACTTTGGGAGGGGCATTTCTATGCTGGCAGTGCTGAGAGACTCAATAGACTTCATAGATAATTATCATCTTCCTGGTTCTCGGTAAGCATTCTGCACTCCACAGGTGCGAGTGCCCATCTCTTCGCTTTTTAATGGCCTCAAGCTGCCACTCTTCAGACCAGTCTTTATTTTCCAACTGTCTGTCACACGTTCCTAGGAATGTCTTTCTTCCATTTTGCCTCTCTGCAGACTCTTTATCGCTCTAGAGAAAACCAGCTAGTTTCAGACATGCTCCTCTTAACTCAGGTATAGAAATAACTGAGAGTGCAGATCTGGAGGTACCATCACAGTGAAGGCCAGAGTGCGACTAAGAAATGTACATCTAACCGGAATGACTACAGGACAAATGACACGATATTTCTGTAGTATTTAGACTTTTTTTTGCTTAGTTGGTTGGATTTTGTCTTTTAACTTTATAATCTATCACCAATTCTTGATAGGATTATATAAAATGTAATGCAAATTCCATTGGCTCTTTTTGGTTTTGAATACTAGTATTAAGCCGAATGCTATAGTGCTAGTCCCCTAGCATATTAGTAAAGGAATATAGGTGCCCATTAACTGGAGAGAAATGTGTGTCATGCTCTACTGGACTATATGCCACCCTGTGTGCAGCCACTGGTTCTAAATCCAATATCCACCCATGAATGACGCATTTGTTTATAGTCTCACTGGTTACTGCAGTTGGTTTCTGTCTGTATGGCTTAGATAGCACAGAATCATAGAGGACTCAGGCTGGAAGGGACCTCCAAAAGTAATTTCATCCAACCTCCTGTCCAAGGCCAGATCATCCATATCCAAACCATCCTCTAGAAATCCATCACATAAGCTATTTGTAAAACTACCGTCAGCCCTCACACCACGCAAGAGGTAACACCTCCGCCTGCCACAGGGAAAGCAGAGGAGGCATGCTAGCCAATGCCTTGCTCCTATATAAATTTGCTAATATGTACTCAAGAGGGCCTTGGTAGAGGTTTTGATTCACCCACTACACAGGAAGGCCAACATCTCCCTTCCCCCACTCCATTCTATACCAATCTGAATAGGGGGTAAATGCCTTTCTGATCCCAAAGATTTCATCCATCTGACCCTGAGCAGAGAGGCAAGACCCTCCAGCCAGGAACCTTTCCAGACAACAAGGTAGTTCGAAGCCTGCTATTTTAGAAGTCATGAGATGCATTTGCATATTGAATTTTAAGTCAGGAAATTAAATTTGTAGGCGTGAAGCAGGGATGGGTTTCTACCCAGGATTTCCTCAGCCCTACTGGAGAGTCCCATGGGGTTCAGAAGCTCAGGGAAGGAGATCACTGCAAATATGTTCCTATATTGCCAAAACATCCTTCCAATTAAATGGGCTTCTTCAGACAGATTTGAAAAGTGTTTAAATATTTTTTAAAAAGGTTATTACGGCTCATATATGTGAGAGCTCAGCAGGAAATATTATGCCACAGGGAGACGAGCATGGGTTTGTAGCAGGTAGATCATGCCTGGCTAATCTAGTCTCTTTTTATGACCAGGTTACAAAACACCTGGACGCAGGAGTAGGGGTAGATATCGTTTATTAGGCTTCAGGAAGGCCTTTGATACAGTATCCCACCACATACTGGTGAACAAGTTAAGAGGCTGTGACTTGTGTGACAAATTGGCTAGAGGGTCGTACCCAGAGAGTGGTGGGGGACGGGTCGGCATCGAGCTGGAAGAACGTGGGCAGTGAGGTCCTGCAGGGCTCGATCCTTCGACCGATACTCTTCAATGTCTTCATCAGTGACTTGGACAAGGGAGTGAAGTGTACTCTGTCTAAGGTTGCCAATGATACAAACCTGTGGGGAGAAGTGGACACACCGGAGGGCAGGGAACAACTACAGGCAGACCTGAATAGGTTGGACAAATGGGCAGAAAACAAAAGAATGTGATTTAACAAGGAGAAATGCAAAGTGCTGCATCTAGGGAGGAAAAATGTCCAGCACACCTACTGCCTGGGAAATGACCTACTTGGCAGCACAGAAGCGGAAAGGGATCTCAGAGTCCTAATGGACTCCAAGATGAACACGAGTCGTCAGTGTTACGAAGTCATCAGCGAAACTAACGGCACTTTATCGTGCCTCAGCAGATGCACGACAAACAGGTCATCTGAACCCAGCACTCTTTCCTGTCTATGCAGGTGTCAGACTCAATGATGTATTGAGGTCCCTTCCGACCCTAACATCTATGAATCTATGAACTTCAAAGTCAAAAGTAGCCCCAAACAAGGTATCACACACCTACCACCAGCCCTGATACCACACAAGACATCACACCCAGACCTTCCACAGAGAGAGCAGGGGACCATGGCAGAAAATGTACTGCTCCTGTATAAGTTTGCAAATATGTCCTCAAGGCAGGCAGAGCCCATCCTCTCCACACACACCCCCTCCCACCACTTAATCCTGCACTCCCCAGCCAACATCCTCCTCCACACACACATTTGCAAAACTTTTGAGTTCTCTCCTGTCCATGCCAGTGCCCAGCCAAGCCCCAGTTCGCCCCTGGGGTAGATTAGATCTCCCCTCTAGAGAATCCCAAGGTTCCATCTGACACCAGCCACATAGATGGATGGAGGGAGGCCTGTGTCCAGCCTCCATGTGTCTAACCACCTTAGCTCCAGGCAGTGACCAAATACGAGATAGCCTTGAGACCAACATAGAAGCTGGAAATGGCACCTCAACCCAACCAGGGACCAGTTCCATTGAAACCTGACAAGAGCCAGGCCCCACCCCGCCCCCCGCCACCTCCCTCCCCGCCAGGGTGAGTATGGTGCACATATTATTGGCTGTAGCATTTCGAAAAAGAGAGGTGTAAACTGTCTAGTACATCATCATGTATAACACAACACATACTTTGTTCCATTTCAAGGCAAACTAAATGCATTTCTGTTCTGCAGGACAGGGCGGTGTAGGCAGCAATATATTTTTCAGATAAGGTTCAAAGCCAGAGAACCAAAGTAACTATTAAAAGGTTCACTGGTTTGATGCTTTATATGTAAAGTTAAAAAAACACCCACAACCAACTATGCAAAAAATAGCAAAACAATCGAAAGTTATAGTGTTATTCAACCTGTCATCATTCCAGTTGAATGTATGGCATTTATTCAGGTTCATATGACAAAATCTAGCCTTCTTCAGTGTCTTGATGGTCCCCCTGAAACCTCCCTGTCAGTCATGTCTTTTCCTGAGTTCCTAGGACCACCCCCAAGTGAAGGTATTTATTTAGAGCAAGGAAAAAAACCATCTGCAGGGCTGTGAATTACAAGTGAGACATTGCCAAAAACGACTGAGACAGCAGCATTGCAGGACCAAGAATACTTTAAGGAGTGGAAGATCAAGACCCTTCAAAAGGAAAGTGGGTTGTTCATACCTATGGCATGGAGTGCAATAAGAAGGAGTCTGGGGCAGGATAATGAGCCGTGAAGTCTATGGACTCCCTCAGCGAGGCCTGGATGTAAATGCTGCTGCCCCACCAAGGTATTTGATTTGAGTCCAGATGCACTTAAGGTAGGGTGCACATGCATTAGTGCCCCCATCTTGGATCTGCCCCCTGACACACATTCCGCATTTAATCCCACTCACCGGTCTGGCTCTGGTTCCTCCCTGTAACGTTCAGCATGGTGCCCTCTCCCAGCCCAATCTGCTCCCGTTTTATTTGGACACAGCACTGGTAGAGGCCAGAGTCCCGCTCCTCCAGGGCTGAGAGCATCAACGTGGCCTCCCCGAGTTTGCGCTGCTCGGGGGGGGGACATCTGGAGCTGCCCCTTGTGGAACGGGTGGTGAGGATTCAGCGTGAAGTACCCAACAGCTCCCCAGAACCAGAGCACATATGCTGGCTCCATCTCATGGTTCTTAAAAGTGCATTTCAGGCTCACATTTTTCCCAGGCATCACATTGAGAGATTTTGGATCCTGAGAGACTCTAAAGGCATCTAGAAAATGAGAGAGGGACAGACAACGTCACACCCCGAAAGACCTCATGGCAACAAAGTGGGTGAGGCTTGGTGTTTAATAGGAGTTCTCCCCACCCCCAGCAATCCCCGCTTTTAATTACCCACCATTTCTGAGTGAAAAATAGCCTCCCTCTTCCCCTTCCAACACCTTCATCCATCCATTTCTGTCCACCCCTCCTTTCCCTTTCTGTTCCTAGTTCCTTCAGCTCCTCACAGAGATCTATCCCACAATTTCTCTGTCCCTCTTCCAGCAGAGCACGCTCAGCGGGGATTGCACAGCAATCTTCCAAACTCTGAACGCTGATGCTAGAGGGGATGGCAAGAGGGTTTTCTCTGTGGCCATAGGAGACACACTAGGAGCAGTGGTCTCAAACTGCAGTAGGAAACATTTAGGCTGAAGGTGTAAAGGCACTAAAGACTGTCTTACTCTGCAGGTCAGCAGCAAATTTACCTGTTCTCTGGTTCCAGGCATTTCTGTTCATGGTCCGAGCTTTTCGACAGACATCTTGGATTGCTCCACCATCTTTGTTTGAGTGGAGGAGGAAAAATCACAGATTACCTAGTGAACTACATCATGAGAGAGGAGAATTCGGAAAGCATGGGCACCCGGGTGGGCCATTGTGGGCTGAAATGCAGTCCAGATCAGTCTGTCTGTATTTCCAGGTCTCAGGCTGCCTGAGAGCTGTGTGTAGAGAAAGTGAATGGAGAGACGGCAGTCTGTGAAGGCAGGGAGGGAGAGACATCTGAAGAGGAAGAGAGGATTGAGAGACGAACCCATGGGCAGAGAAGGCCAGAATGCCAAATGGGCAGATGGACACTGCTCCAGGAGGAGTGGTGGAAGGAATCAGCTGCATCTAGATGGAGTTGGTAGACAAGGTGAGAAAGAAGATGGACAGGAACTAGAGAAGAAAAGTCTGGATGGGTGGTTGGGTGGGTGGGTAAGTTAATGGGATGTGTGGGATGGAGGGAGAGCTGGGAGGGCCGTATGGGAAGGGAGAGATGAACGAAATTGCTACAGAATCAAAAAAAATGGATTATTTGAGCAGCAAAGAGAAGTAAGGACACTGCCAAGGCTTAGTTGGCTGGATAGATAAGCTATCAAAGGGAAATGGGTGGAGAGATGGAAAAGATAAAGGAGAGATTGCAGAGAAGGCAGAGTGGGCAGATAGATAGGGAAGACATGTGAATGCATAGAGACAGAGGGTTGGATCCATGTTAAAGATGAGCGGACTGTAGGCAGGGAGGGATGGTGAGCTTTAGGTGGATGGAGCTGGGTTGTGAGGACAGTTGGGCAGTGCCCAGGGCAGTGCAAAGCTTTCCCCACCTACCTGCTCCCCCAGGGAGCAGGAAAAAACGTGATGAGGAGAAGGGTAGAAACCAGTGCTGGCAGCAGCTCCATGCTCCCCACTCTCTGAATGATGCTGCAGGGCTGCTCAGCTCTGCCTTGTCCGTCCCCGGAAGCATCACCCCCCTTGGGGAGGGCAGCGGAAAGACGTGTGGTTGGAGCCTCTGCTCTCACTTCAGAAACAGGCAAGAGATGTGGCCGGACAAGGAGGAGGGACTGTGCGTTCAAGCCTATGAAGGGTTGTTTATGTGTTTGCAGAGCTGTGCGTAAGGCATCCATCAGCACTGTGCCAGAACACAGCCTCTCCTGTGTGTCCTGGCCCCCAGACTCCCTACAGCTGAGAAGGACTCATGGGTTTGCACACTAGTGTATAGGTGGGCATGGATGCACGGATTGGCAGTTGGGGCAAATGGGGACAGATGGATGCATGAAAGGACAGGGGTGGGGATGCATAGCTGGATGGAGTTTCTGGGGATGGATGCACGCATGCCAAGAGGAATGTGGGAATGGGTGGGGGGGATGAAGGATGTATATGGTGATGGCAGATTGGCACGTTGGAGGGTTGTGCCATGTCAAGATGTCTGGAGGGAGGAGGCACGTTGGTACTGAGGCCAGAAAGCATGCCCCTCCCCCACCGACATGTTGCTCCTATCACTGCTCACTTCATAGCTCATGCTTGCACCATCCAGCTGGGCCTGTGGCTCTAAGTTCCCCCTCTCTCCCTCCCTTCATCTATCCAGCAGCTTCCTGCCACACTCACCACCAAGACAGGAGCCACCATCACCTTTGCTTTCTCCTTTAGACAGCAAAATCTTGCAAGGAGTTAGGAGATAATAGGATACCTGCCACTTTTCCATGGGAGTGAAAAGAACCCTGCCCTATTCTCCACCCACCCATGACCCACTTCTGATCTCATTCACAGATAATTACCACCTATCTATCTGCCCCAGTTTAGCAGCAGCATTTGCCCCTCCTGACATTATATCCATCCTTGGGTCCTCAGTCCCTGTGTCTCCCTCTTCTTTCGCTGTGAGTGGCAAGAAGACGCTGGTGTATCTATGTAACCAGCCCTCGTTCTCACAAATGTACGTCATTCTTTGCAAGCTCTTCTTGGCTGTTTTTCATCCAGCTTGGATGGCGTTTGAGGGGACAACATGGTGCAGTTGGGGACATCAGGCATCGGGGGGAGTGGCAGGCCCCGGGAGCAGGGTACCAGTGCATCACCATTTCAATCCATCATTGTGTTCAAGTAGGGTTACCAAAACAAGAACTTGGTTTTGCTTTACAGCAAACTTTTTATTTTTTTTTATGGCTGATATATTAAACCCTTACATTTGAACCCAGCCCTTCTGGAGCGGGGCCTGTCAGCAGAGCCAGGGCCTGGTCAAAGAGTTACATAAACATTATGTAACCGGATACTTCTGGAAGAACTGGCCTGGCCGCGCCTCTTGTGTAAAGGACCTGAGGGTTCCAGTAGATGAGATATCCGTATCCACTGTCCTGCTTTAATCTATGATGATCAGCTACATCATCTGCACCTCCTTTTCAAAATGCTAGATTGACCCATGAACATGTGAAAAATGGCTGTGTTGCTCCTGTTTTCAGGAAACCCTGGTGCGATCCAGGGGTAGTTCAGGGGAGCAGGCAGAGAGGGAGTGGGGTTCCAGTGGTGCTCTTCTGCCTACAGCTGGAAACAAAGGCAATGTTCCTGGCAGATAGAGCACGTGCAGCTTTCTGCATTCA
>NC_143409.1:48635695-48660481 GCF_052110815.1 Crocodylus siamensis
ATGTGCAAGTGGGGTTGTGGTGGGAGACAGGGGTCTCTGGGGCTGTGTGAACCTGGATAGAGGTGTATGCTGTGTTCAGTTCTATATCTGTGTTCAGCTCTATGCACTTCTCCCAGCCTAACTTAGATCTGTAGCCCTGAGCACAGATGTTGAACTTTTGGGGAAACTTTCCAGATACATCTTGTATTTGCCTGAAAACTAGTTTTGGAGGACACCAAATATCTTGATGTCATATAATGTCATATATCTTGACTTCAAAAAAGCCTTTGAACCGGTATCCCATGATCACCTCTTGGCAAAACTGGCCAATTGTGGCCATAGATCCACCACAATCCGTTGGCTGGGAACTTGGCTTTGTGGTTGGCCCCAGAGGGTGGTAAATGATGGCAGTCACTCATCGTCATGTCCTGTGACCAGTGGGGTCCCCCAAGGCTCTGTTCTTGGACCCATATTCTTCAACATCTTCATTAAAGATGTGGACATTGGAGTCAGGAGGGGACTGGCCAAGTTTGCCAATGACACCAAACTTTGGGGCAAAGCATCCACACCAGAATATAGGTGGATGATCCAGGCTGACCTGGACAGGGCTCAGCAAATGGGCGGATGAGAACCTGATGGTGTTTAACACCAAAAAAATGCAAGATTCTCCCCCTTGGGAGGAAAAACCTGCAGCATCCTTATAGGCTTGGCAGTGCTACGTTGGTTAACACTACAGAAGAAAGAGACTTTGAGGTCATCATTGACCACAAGATGAACATGAGCCTGCAATGCGATGCTGCGGCTAGTAAAGCGACCAAAATGCTGGCTTGCATCCATAGATGCTTCTCGAGCAAATCCTGGGACATCATTCTCCTCTTGTACTCGGGCTTGGTGAGGCCCGCAGCTGGAGTACTGCATCCAGTTTGGGGCTTCACAATGCAAAAAGGATGTGGAGAAGCTTGAGAGAGTCCAGAGGAGAGCCACGCACATGATCAGAGGTCAGGAAAACAGATTTTACGATGACAGGCTGAGAGCCATGGGACTCTTTAGCCTGGAAAAGCGTAGGCTCAGAGGTGATCTGATGGCCACCTATAAGTTTATCAGGGGTGACCACCAGGATCTGGGGGAACGTCTGTTCACCAGAGCGCCCCAAAGGATGACGAGGTCGAATGGTCACAAACTCCTGCAAGACTGTTTCAGGCTGGACATAAGGAAGAATTTCTTTACTGTCCCAGCCCCCAAGGTCTGGAATAGCCTGCCATCGGAGGTGGTTCAAGCACCTACATTGAACACCTTCAAGAGCAAATTGGATGCTTATCTTGCTGCGATCCTGTGACCCCAGCTAACTTCCTGCCAGCAGACAAACAGAACCAAGTAGGTGATACTTCCCCACTATGGGGTGCTGGTCAGACCACAGCTGGAGTACTGTGTGCACTTTTGGGCACTGCACAATAAGAGGGATGTGGATAACGTGGAGAGGGTCCAGAGAAGGGCCACTCGTATGGTTAAAGTGTTCCAGGCCAAGCCCTACGAGGAGAGACTAGAGCACCTGGACCTCTTCAGCCTCCGCAAGAGAAGGTTGAGAGACGACTTTGTGGCTGCCTATAAATTCATCATGGGGGCGCAGAAGGGAATTGGTGAGGCTCTACTCACCAAGGCAGCTCTGGGGTTCACAAGAAATAATGGCCATAAGCTAGCAGAGAGCAGATTTAGACCGGACATTAGGAGGAACTTTCTCACAGTTAGAGTGGCCAAAGTCTGGAATGGGCTCCCAAGGGAGTTGGGGCTCTCCCCTACCCTGGGGGTCTTCAAGAGGAGGTTGGATGGGCATCTGGCTGCGGTCATCTGAACCCAGCACTTTCCTGTCTATGCAGGGAGTCAGACTCGATGATCTATTGAGGTCCCTCCTGACCCTAATATCTCTGAATCTATGAATGTACCAATCATCCCCGCCCCACCCAAACAGAACACCCTGCTGTCTGTCTGTATTTGGGCAGACACAGGATTTGCTAAAGGTGTGTGTGGGGAATGGCAACCTGTGTTGTAGTGGTAGTTCTGCCCCACATCCAGCCAATCCTGCCTCCTCACCCATACCCACTCCAGGGGGAATAGAGCAGGGAGGAGGGGGTTCAGTGGTGCACTTCTGGCAACAGCTGGAAACAAAGACCATGTTCCTTGCAGACAGCACACACAGCTCTCTACATTCAGTAGGCCTGTGCAAAGGGGCTAGTATTCACTTTGGATTCAGATTTGGCCAATTCAGGGGACAGTGATTCAATTTTGTGATTCGAATCAATGTCCTGCAGCATGGAGTCCGGGTCCAGCTCTCTGCTGCAGTGATCAGCGGCTGCTCAAACTGCTGAAGCTCTCTGAATCTTTTCTGATTTGGAGAACTTTGAATTGATTCACACCTTTTAATTGGTTCCTTTATTCAATTTGGATTTGAAGATTCTGCCATTGAATGAGGGCAAATGTCTGCCTAATTGAATCAGCACCCAAAGCTTTGCACAGCCCTAATGTTCAGCTCATTTCAAGCAGGCCAAGAGGTGTACGTGCAAATCCAGGCAGGGTGGAGTTAAACCCCCCCCACCACACACACACACACTTTTATTCTTGCTCCACCCAAACTTTGGGAGGGGCATTTCTCTTCTGGCAGTGCTGAGAGACTCAACAGACTTCATAGATAATTATCATCTTCCTGGTTCTCGGTAATCATTCTTCACTCCACAGGTGCCAGTGCCCATCTCTTCGCATTTTAATGGCCTCAATCTGCCACTCTTCAGGCCAGTCTTTCTTTTCCAACTGTCTGTCACACGTTCCAGAGTGTGAATAAGCAATGTACATCTAACTGGTATGACTCCAGGACAAATGACACGATATTTCTGTACTATTTAGACTCTTTTTTGCTTAGTTGGTTGGGTTTTGTCTTTTAACTTTATAATCTATTCTTGATAGGATAATTTCCATTGGCTGTTTTTGGTTTTGAATACTAGTACTAAGCTGAATGCTATAGTGCTAATCCCCTAGCATATTAGTAAAGGAATATAGATGCCCTTTAACTGGATGATGTGCCACCCTGTGTGCAACCACTGTTTCTAGATCCAAGATCCACCCACGAATGATGCATTTGTTTATAGTCTCAGTGGTTACTACTGTTGGTTTCTGTCTGTATGGCTTAGATAGCACAGAATCATAGAGGGGTCAGGGGTGGAAGGGGCCTCCAAAAGTAATTTCATCCAACCTCCTGTCCAAGGCAGAATCATTCATATCCAAAGCAGCCTATAGAAATCCATCATGTAAGCTGTTTGTAAAAATACCATCAGAGCTGACACCACACAAGACATGACACCTCCACCTGCCACAGCAAAAGCAGAGGAGCCATGCTAACCAATGCCTTGGTTCTATATAAATTTGCTAATATGTACTCAAGAGGGCCTTGGTAGAGGCTTTGCTCCACCCACTACACAGGAAGGCAAACATCTCCCTTCCCCCACTCCATTCTCTACCAACCTGAATAGGGGGTAAAATGCCTTTCTGATCCCAAAGATTTCATCTGTCTGACCCTGAGCAAAGAGGGAAGACCCTCCAGCCAGGAACCTTTCCAGATAACAAGGTAGTTTGAAGCCTACCATTCTAGAAGTCATGAGATGCATTGGCAAATAGAATTTTAGGTCAGGAAATTAAATTTGTAGGCGTGAAGCAGGGATGGGTTTCTACCCAGGATTTCCTGAGCCCTACTGGAGTGTCACATGGGGTTCAGAAGGTCAGGGAAGGAGATCACTGCAAATATGTTCCTATGTTGCCAAAGCACCCTTCCAGTTAAATGGTCTTCTTCAGAGGGATTTGAAAAGTGTTTAAATATTTTTAAAAAATTTTATTAAGGCTCATATATGTGAGAGCTCAGCAGGAAATATTATGCCAGAGGGAGACCAGCATGGGTTTATAACAGGTAGATCATGCCTGACTAATCTAGTCTCTTTTTATGACCAGGTTACAAAACACCTGGACACAGGAGTAGGGGTAGATATCATTTATTAGGCTTCAGGAAGGCCTTTGATACAGTATGCCACCCCATACTGGTGAGCAAGTTAAGAGGCTGTGACTTGGACGATAACACAGTCCAGTGGGTGGCAAATTGGCTAGAGAGTTGTACCCAGAGAGTGGTGGTGGATGGGTCAGCATCGACCTGGAAGGACGTGGGCAGTGGGGTCCTGCAGGGCTCTGTCCTTGGACCGATACTCTTCAATGTCTTCATCAGTGACTTGGACAAGGTAGTGAAGTGTACTCTGTCCAAGGTTGCCAATGATACAAAGCTGTGGGCAGGAGTGGACACACTGTAGTGCAGGGAACAACTACAGGCAGACCTCAATAGGTTGGAAAAATGGGCAGAAAACAACAGAATGTGATTTAACATGGAGAAATGCAAAGTGCTGCATCTAGGGAGGAAAAATGTCCAGCACATATACTGCCTGGGAAATGACCTACTCGGCAGCACACAAGTGGAAAGGGATTTCAGAGTCCTAGTGGACTCCAAGATGAACACAAGTTGTCACTGTGACGAAGTCATCAGCAAAGCTAATGGCACTTTATCATGCCTCAGCAGATGCATGACAAACAGGTCATCTGAACCCAGCACTGTTTCCTGTCTATGCAGGGGGTCGGACTCGATGATCTATTGAGGTCCCTTCCGACCCTAGCTTCCATGAATCTATGATGTTCAAACTGAAAAATAGTCCCAAAGAAGGTGAGTATCACACACACGGGTGGATCTAGGTTCTTGACCAAAAGAGTTGTATATGGTGTTTTGCATCATCACATATAACACAGCACATTTTATGCCAGTTCAAGGGAAATTGGATGCTTTCCTATTATGCTAGGAGAAACAGCATTATATTATTCAGCTGCAGATCAAAGCAAGAAACTAATTTAGAATTGAAAGGTACATTGGTTTGCTAAATTAAAACATTAAAAAAACACCTACCACCAGCCCTGATACTACACAAGACATCACACCCACACCTTTCACAGAGAAAGCAGGGGACCATGGCAGAAAATGTCCTGCTCCTGGAAAAGTTTGCAAATATGTCCTCGAGGCAGGCAGAGCCCATCCTTTCCACACACACCCCCTCCCCACCACTTAATCCTGCACTCCCCAGCCAACATCCTCCTCCACACATGCTTTTCAAAACTTTTGAGTTCTCTCCTGTCCATCCCAGTGCCCAGCCAAGCCCCCGTTAGCCCCTGGGGTAGGTTAGATCTCCCCTGTAGAGAATCCCAAGATTCCATCTGACACCAGCCACATAGATGGATGGATGGAGGCCTGTGTCCAGTCTCCATGTGTCTAACCACCTTAGCTCCAGCCAGTGACCAGACATGAGACAGCCTTGAGACCAACATACCAGCTGGAAATGCCACTTCAACCCAACCAGGGACCAGTTCCATTGAAACCTGACAATAGCTGGGCCTCCCCCTGACACCACCCCACACCGTCAGGGTGAGTAGGATGCACATATTGGTGGATCTAGCATTTGGACAGTCATTTCTTTACCTGAGTTCCTAGGACCACCCTCAAGTGAAAGTATTTATTTAGAGCAAGAAGAAAACCAATCTGCAGGGCTGTGAATTAGAAGTGAGACATTTCCAGAAACGACTGAGACAGCAGCATTGCAGGAACAAGAATAGTTTGAGCAGTGGAAGATCAAGACCCTTCAAAAGGAGAGTCGGTTCTTCACACCTATGTCGTGGAGAGTAACAAGAAGGAGTCCAGAGCAGGATAATGAGCCATGAAGTGTATGGATGCCCTCAGCAAAACCTGGATGTAAATGCTGCTGCCTCGCCAAGGCATTTGATTTGAGTCCAGATGCACTCAAAGCAGGGTGCACCTGCATTAGTGCCCATATCTTAGATCTGCCTCCTGACACATATTCTTCATTTAATCCCACTCACCAGTCTGGCCCTGCTTCCTCCCAGTAATGCTCAGCATGGTGCCCTCTCCCAGCCCGATCCACTCCCAGTTTATTTGGACACAGCACTGGTAGAGGCCAGAGTCCCGCTCCTCCAGGGCTGAGAGCATCAACGTGGCCTCCCCGAGTTTGCACTGCTCTGGGGTGGACATCTGGAGCCGCCCCTTGTGGAACAGGTGGTGAGGATTCAGCGTGAAGTCCCCAGCAGCTCCCCAGAACCAGAGCACACATGCTCGCTCTATCTCATGGTTCTCAAAAGTGCATTTCAGGCTCACATTTTTCCCAGCCGTCACTTTAAGAGATTTCAGATCCTGAGAGACTCTAAAGCCATCTAGAAAATTAGAGAGGGACAGACAAAGTCACACCACAAAAGACATGATAGGAACAAAGTACGTGCGGCGTCACATTTGATCAGACTCCTCCCCGACCACAGTAATCCCCATCCTTTAATTACCCACCATTTCTGACTGAATATTATTCTCCCTCTTCCCCTTCCAACACCTTGATCCATCCATTTCTATCCACCCCTCCTTTCCCTTTCTATTCCTAGTTGCTTCAGATCCTCACAGAGATCTATCCCACAATTTCTCTGTCCCACTTCCAGCAGAGCATGCTGAGCGGGCATTGCACAGCAATCTTCCAAGCTCTGAAGGGTGATGCTAGAGAGGATGGGAAGAGGGTTTTCTCGTTGGCCATAGGAGACAAGCTAGGAGCAGTGGTCTCAAGCTGCAGTAGGAAACATTTAGGCTGAGGGTGTAAAGGCACTAAAGACTTTCTTACTCTGCAGGTCAGCAGCAAACTTACCTGTTCTCTCGTTCCAGGTATTTCTCTTCATGGTCCGAGCTGCGCGACAGTCATCTTGGATTGCTGCACCATCTTTGTTTGATTGGAGGAGAAAAAATCACAGATTACCTAGTGAACTCCATAATGAGAGAGGAGAATGCAGCCAGCATGGGCACCCGGGTGGGCCATTGTGGGCTGAACTGCAGTCCAGATTAGTCTGTCTGTATTTCCAGGTCTCAGACTGCCTGCGAGCTGTGTGTAGAGAAGGTGAATGGAGAGACGGCAGTCTGTGAAGGCAGGGAGGAAGAGACATCTGAAGAGGAAGAGAGGATTGAGAGATGAACCCATGGGCAGAGAAGGCCAGAATGCCAAATGGGCAGATGGACACTGCTACAGGAGGAGTGATGGAAGGAATCAGGTGCATCTAGATGGAGTTGGTAAACAAGGTGAGAAAGAAGATGAACAGGAACTAGAGAAGAAAAATCTGGATGGGTGGTTGGGTGGGTGGGAAGTAGATGGGCACTGTGGGGATGGAGAGAGGGCTAGGAGGGCAGTATGGGACGGGCAGGATGAATGAAGTTGCTACACAATCAAAGTAAACGGATTATTTGAGCAGCAAAGAGAAGTAAAGACCCTGCCAAGGCTTAATTGGCTGGATGGTTTAGCTATTAAAGGGAAATGGGTGAAGAGATTGAAAAGAAAAAGGTGAGATTGCAGAGAAGGCAGAGTGGGTGGATAAATAGGGAAGAGATGCGAATGGGTAGAGGTAGAGGATTTGATCCATGCAAAGATGAGCTAACTGTAGGCAGGGAGGGATGGGGAGCTTAGGTGGGTGAAGCTGGGTCTGGAGGACAGTTGGGGAGTGGCCAGGGCAGTGGCAAAGCTTTTCCCACCTACCTGCTCCCCCAGTGATAAGGATAAGGGTAGAAACCAGTGCTGGCAGCAGCTCCATGCTCCCCAATCTCTGAATGATGCTGCAGGGCTCCTCAGCTCTGCCTTGTCCGTCCCTGGAAGCATCACCCCCCCTGGGGAGGGCAGCGGAAAGATGTGTGGTTGGAGCCTCTGCTCTCACTTGAGAAACAGGCAAGAGATGTGGCCGGACAAGGAGGAGGGACTGTGCGTTCAAGCCTATGAAGGGTTGTATATGTATTTGCAGAGCTGTGCATAAGGTATCCACCAGCATTGTGCCAGAACACAGACTCACCTGTGTGTCCTGGCCCCCAGACTCCCTACAGCTGAGAAGGACTCATGGGTTCGCACACTAGAGCATAGGTGGGCATGGATGCATGGATGGGCAGTTGGGGCAAATGGGGATACGTGGATGCATGAAAGGAAGGGGATGCATGCACGCATACTGAGAGGAGTGTAGGAGAAGGGATTCCCCGCCCTGACATGTTGCTCCTATCACTGCTCACTTCATAGCTGATGGTTGCACCATCCACCTGGGCCTGTGGCTCTAACTTCCCCCTCTCTCTCTCCCTTCATCATCCAGAAGCTTCCTGCCACACTCACCACCAAGACAGGAGCCACCACCACCCTTGCCAGCTCCTTTGACACTCCCTTGCTATGTTCTGAAATTAATTAATACAGCCATAGGGCCTTCTTTTCTGGCCCTACTTTTGTTCTTCTGTTCTGAAATGTGCTCTGGATAGACCATGGTGGCACAGAGCATGACAGACAGCCACCTCGGTTCTTTGGTTTACCACAGGCAATTTGTGTAGCGACTCACCCTGCAGCAGAGCAACGTGGCTGCTTCTATGGTGTTGGAGTGTGCAGCGATGAGATGGGGGCATTTTGGGGAAATGCTTATGCCAAAAATTTCAGATCAAAATGTTGACGGGAGTTAGGACATACTAGGATGACTGCCACTTTCCCATGGGAGTGAAAAAGCCCCTGCCCTATTCTCCACCCACCCGTGACCCACTTCTGATCTATTCACAGATAATTACCACCCATCTCTCTGTCCCTAGTTTAACAGCAGTGTTTGCCTCTCCTGGCATTATATCCATCCTTGGGTCCTCAGTCCCTGTGTCTCCCACTTCTTTCCCTGTGAATGTAAAGAAGACACTGGCGTGTCTATCCATATGGCCCTCGTTCTCACAACTGTACGTCATTCCTTGCAAGCTCTTCTTCGCTATTTTTCATCCAGCTTGGATGGTCCTTAGGGGACAACATGGTGCAGTTGGGAACATCAGGCACCGGGGGGAGTGGCAGGCCCCTGGGGAAGGTTATCGGTGCAGCACCATTTCAATCCATCATTGTGTTTAAGTAGGGTTACCAAAACAAGAACTTGGTTTTGTTTTACAGAAAACTTTTTATTTTTTTTATGGCTGATATATTAAACCCATCCATTTGAACCCAGCCCTTCGGAGCGGGGCTTGTCAGCAAAGCCAGGGCCTGGTCAAAGAGTTACATGAATATTATGTAACCATATATTTGTTAGAAAGAAAAAGTATCAGTAAAAAAGTAAAAACCTTGCCAATTGTCGTTAAAACGATTTTTTGGGTTGTAACCCTGCTGCCCACAAGCTCCATCCCCTGCCCCCATAATGAGTTCCCGGTGTAGGTGGGACCTTCTCTTTGGAGAAAATCATGCTTCCAGCTCACTCTGAAGAGATGGAGGCCAGTTCCCAAATGGGTATAAATACAGCAGTGATTTTCACCAAAACATATTTAGTGATTCCTGCTTTTTCAAATGTTGATCAATTCAAATTTATGGACCTTTTCTATCTTTTAACCTTTTTGAAAAGTCACTGATTTCCGCAGCCCCTGCTCTCTCAGTTTTGGGGTATGGCTGGGACGCAAAGACTATTCTGGAGAAAGGGCTGGTGGGCAGGAGAAAACAACATGCTCCACTTGAGAGCCAAACGTCTGTGGCCCAGGGACAAGACTGGGACAGCAACAGTGGTGTAAGCAGTAAATTTGGTGCCCAAGGCGGACCCTGCTGGGGACAGGTGCCAAGAACAGGGGCAGCGGTGCAACAGTCTTATCCATGCCAGGAACTCCTTTTCCTGCCCTGGCTGTTGCTCATAAAGTGTTTGCAGCATTGGACCATGCTGCAGTTCCCAACATGGCAATGGGGCCAGGGTGCAGACTCTATGGAGTTAGGAGTGATTCTGGTATCCAGCCTAAAGTGGTGCCTAAAAAAGTCCATCTGTGACACCACCCTACTTAGGATATTGGATAATGGGAATGATGCTAGAGAAGACTGTGGGAGAGTTATGTGGGTCCCTACAAAGAAATGAACCCCCACTGGGGGAGGAAGGCAATGACTGACCATGAAGTTTTTGAGTTATTGTGAAGCTGCTCAAAAATGGCAGAATTGGTTTTATGAGTCGGAAGAAGTCATGGACCTTTAACTGTAATAGCCACAGGACAAATGACACAATGTCTTGTGCAGAAAAGGACCCGGGGGTGACACTGGACACTAACTTGAATATGAGTAAATGGTGTGCCCTTGTTGCAAAGGAGGCTAATGGCATACTGGGCTGCACTGGTATCAGCGTTGCCAGCAGAGCAAGGTGAGAGCTTCCTCCCCTCTATTCAGCACTGATGAGGCCACATCTGGAGTCCTGCGTCCCGTTTGGGGCCTCCACTACAGAAAGGATGTGGACAAATTGGAGAGGGTTGAGAGGAGGGCAAGAACAATGCTGAAAGGTCTGGGGGACATGACTGCTGAGGAGGGTCTGAGAGAACTGAGCTTTTTTAGTTCAAAGAAGAGAAGACAGTGGGGATTTAATGGCTCCTTGAGGTCCTGCAAACGTACCTCCAAAGGAGCTAGTGCTGAACTGTTCTCCATGCTGGCAGACAACAGAACAAGGAAGAATGACCTCCTGCGGCAGCAAGCCAAGTTTATGTTAGATCTGATGGAAAATTTTCTCACCAGGAGGGTAGTAAAGCACTTGAAGAGGTTACCCACACAGGTTGTTGACTCTCTATCCCCTGAGGTTTTTAAGACCCAAGACAAAGCCCGGGCTGGGATGATCTAGTTGCAGCTGATCCTGCTTTGAGCAGGGGGGTGGATTAGGTGACCTGCTGAGGTCAGTTCTAATGCCGAAGATATGTGATGCTGTTTTTCTATCTTTGGATCATTTTGAATATTTCTTTGCCTTATTTGGATGGGGAGGTTAACCTGAATATATAATTTAACAAAATACTGCTGCTTTATATGAAATTTACCACACACTCTAGGAGTTCTATTTGTTTCTGCTTTGATCTCAAACTGATCCATAGTGGTAACTGCCTAGGATAAAAGTAAACCATCCAGTTTCCTTTCAGTGGAGAAAAATGTATGTGTTATACCCCATGTGCACCCCTTTTTGTTCTAAATCCTAGATCTGGCCATGCTGGATCTTCTCTCTGTCCATCCATCCAGTGCTTAGTCTGCCTATAAACCTGTCTTTCCACTGGCACTGATATTCCCTCCCATTCCCATTTTCTTTCTGTCTTTTTATCTATGCCTCTCCACCTTCTATGGCCTCAGATCCATACTGCTCATTTTGTGCATGGTGCCATTAGGGTCGCTCAGCTCAGCTTCTTTCTCCCTAAATTCAGGCCTCACTATCATATTGATATGCCCTGTTCAATGGTTGTAGTCATCCATAATCCAGTGAGCAAGGGGGATCTATGCTTTTGACAAAGTGGCTGCAGATGGTGAGGTATATCATTGCATGGAGTACAAAAAATATCTTCTTCTTGTTATAAAAAAAACCCAGAAGTTTCACTACTGAGTCAAATTCCAGAGCTGCATTCTTCTGTTTAATATTGAAACACACAACAAAACAGAAACACTTTATTGAAATTAGCAGGAAAAGGCGTTGGTAGGCAGTTGGGGTCAGGAATAAGTGAAGGGTGCAAGAAGTCAGGGAATAGGCTATAGGGGAGACAGGGGATGGGAGAGGGAGGTGCAGATATGGGGACAAGAAGCAGAGGGATGGGAGACAGGCAGCAGAGAAAATCCAGCCACACAGGGGTGGGAGTCGGGGGATAGGCAAGGGACAAAATATGGATGACCTATCAGCCGGTCTTATCTCTTGCCTGCCATAACAGTCATATGGAGAACAAATTTATGACAACATTCCCTTGATTAGATTCTGTCTATATATAATTATTACCCACTTATAATTTTCCACGTGTAGAAACTAATTATAATGCAATCATCTTCAATTGGAGGCACTTTTGGATTCAATGAACTATTGTAGATCATGGATTTTTTGGCAACACCTCCTAATACTGGACACTGGAAGTTGCTGTAGTTACAAGCTCAGCTCAGCTCCTTAGCTCTGATGTGCAGTGTCATAGTTTCTAGAGTCAGAAGTGACCTGACCAGATCATCAAGTCCGACCCCCTGCCCTGGGCGTATTAGCTCTTCCCGCGTGCCAGTGTTGTGCTCCTTGCCACCCTCTGCCAACCTCACATACTGTTGGTCAGTGTCGCAGTGCACTCAAGTGCCATGCGCCTGAAAGCGGATGCGGCTCACGAGAGAGCCCTAGTGGCGGGAAGGGGGAGGCTCAGCTGCCAGTCACCAGGGCTGCATAGGTGCTGGTTGCCGAGGCAACCAGTAAAACCAGCTGACAGGAAGGGGCAGGGCTTAGTCCTTCTTAAGCCCAGGTAGGAGGCCAGGAGAGCAATTCTTGTGCAGCGGCTGTGGGAGCAGGAACTCAGCTCGGACAGGCAGAGGGAAGAACTCTGGTGGTGTGAACATCCCCTGGTTACTGCTGGGGTCGGGGAGCCCTCCCTCCCTCTCTCCCTCACTCTCTAGTACGGAGTGAATCTGTTTTGACCGGACGGTGTCGTTTTGTGTTGTAGCCCAGGGCCTTTGTGTTTTTATGTTCATTTTTTTCACTGGAGGACCAGGTGAGGCTATTATGGGTTGGAGGAGGCCTCATAGGGATTCCCCAGTAGCATGGGGGTTCCTGGCGCCGGAGAGGGTGCAGCATTTGCGGGCTGTATTGGTTCCAGCTCCAGAGTGAGAGGGGGGCCGCGAGGAGCCCCAGAGCGAGAGGGGGGCTGCAAGGAGCCCCAGGAGTAAACAGGAGGGCCAAGACACAACAGGGCCCAGGTCAAACCACGTCAGCACCATCTGCGAGGCTTGGGCTGTGGTGTAGAGGAAGAAAAGGAGCCGCACGTTCTTCCCCCTCTCACCGGGGCCTGAAAAATGGGCAGCCTTCTGCTGATTATAACAATCTACTAATCAAGTAAGGTCAAGGCGTGGCAGGTGAGGAAGCAGGCGGTTTGCCCATTACAGGAGGGCAGAGCCACTCCTGGAAATGCTGCGATATTGGTACTCCTGTCACAGTCAGTCATAATGTTTATGATATTTTTAGGATAAAGGGAGCAACAGCAATTGAACGGGAGATGTGACTCATTATTCCTGCATGGACATAAGAGAACTACAGAGAAACTGCTGTGGAGAGATCACCATTGCCCCCAGCATGTCTGGTCAGCCTCCTGGAACAATGGCCAACCTATGTCAGGTGGGGATCAGGCTACGGTCTCACACGTTCATTCCCATTCATCAGAAGCAATCCATAAATGAAAGGCTCTTGTGGGTGGCCAAGTCAGTATAAGCCCTGTTGAGATGGATGTCTCTGGCCATGCGTCCCCATCTCCTTGTAGTCTAAGTGTCTCTACTTCCTGACCAGGTCCAGAGAGGGCATACCTGCATACTTCAGAGAGGGCATACCTGGATCAATGCCTACTCCATTCATTCCCCAGGGTGTGTCTGGTCTGAGGCATATGCCACACTCTCCACTGGTTTTAGACTGATCTTGGCATACTGCAAATCTTTGTTAGTCCCACCACCAGCTTGGCTGACGCTCTGTTGGGGAGGCAGATAAATATAATTATCATGGATCTGTTGGTGTCACTGGACATAACCCTGGGTAACTCAGAGGGATGGAAGACCACGAGTGTCGAGGAAGTCCTTCTGCTCCAGGCTCAGATGAGCCAAAGCCCCCCCCTTGCCCAACCTTTGTAACCCTTTCTTTGGCACCGGCAATCTCCTGTCCTTCTGGAAAGCAGGCGAGCTAAAACTGTTGTCTGTGGAATGCAAGGGCACCGCTCAGAGAGAGAGAGGAGGAGGGAAAGGGGAGAAAGAGGGAGGCCAGCTGGTGGAAAATCATTGACAGTGAAACTGACCGGGGTATAAAGATCTCGCTGTTGCAGGGTTAGGTGTGCAGGATTTGAAACCATACAGTCTCCCTGTGCCTTTTACTTGAGCTCAAATAAACTCTGTCTTCTTCTCCCCCAGTGTGTTTATTTGGCGCGACTCACACCGGGCAACAAACCCAATTGTTGCCTCCCTCGGGCACCTTGTGCCGGCAACAGTTTTGGCGCCCAACGTGGGGCTCGAGGCTAACATTACGCCTTGCCCGGATCCTTCCTGGGGTCGACAACTTGTGGCAACAACCAACGCCCAGCGCACACCGATGGTTTCATCGGGGCCTCGGCTGAGATGTGGTTTGATCGACCCTGGAGGGCACAACGGTGCAACGCGCTCTAATAGTGGAGAAGCGATCATGGGCGACGGTGTGAAACCTGTCCCTCAGATAAGGTAGGATAGCTCAGCAGTCTGAGCATTGTCTGTTAAGACCTGGGGACACCCAGTGTCTCCCTGTAGGACCTGGGGACGCCCAGTGTCTCCGTAGAGTATGGGCAGGGACAGAGTATGGTTGGCAGGGCACGGTGTACACCCTTAGAATGCATTCTGACTAATTGGAAACTGTTTAAGTCAGATCTAATGACTAAAAATGATCTTAAAAGTTTCTGTACAGTGGAATGGCCTCAATATCAACTGGAGGATCAGGAAAGGTGGCCTCCGGAAGGGTCAATTAACTACAATACAATTCTCCAATTACTCTTGTTTTGTCAGCGGACGGGTAAGTGGAATGAACATTTGTATGCACAATTGTTTATGGCTTTATGGAACAAGACAGATATTTTGCAGAAGTGTAATTTGACTCCGACAGGATCAGTAGTTGTTAGTGTTGAGTCTCAGCATTCCCCCCCATTACTGTAATGCCAGAGTCGGCGTCCCCTTCGGCTTTAACACCTCCACCATATAAAGGTCAGATGCCCCCAGTCCCAGAGATCCCTCCCTCAGTGGGATTTTATCCTTTTACTTACTGAAACTGTAATAGCCTGGCCTGGGGCAGATGGGCGTGCAGCCCAGACCATGCACGTATACACCCATGTACCTTTTAACCCAGTGGACCTGGCAGATTTTAAAACACAGGGCTGGAGAATTTTCAACTAGCCCGAGTAAGTTTATCTCTGTCTTTGAGGGATGTTTAGCTAGTCACAAGCCTGACTGGGATGATTGTAATATCCTTATGCGAACCTTATTATCTGAAGTAGAGCGGAATCAAGTTATTTCCAAAGCCAGGGAGGAAGCACAGCGGAGGCATGAAAGGGATCCTGTCAATGTTCCTGTTCCGGCAGATGTGGTTCCCCTAGCAGACCCTAGATGGGACCCTAACAATCCTGTGGATCATACCCGTCTTTACCTCTTACAAAGAATTACTTATGCATGGGCTCAGGGCACTCGGCTGTCCGACATAATAATTGGGCAAAGCCGTGTGAAATACTATAGGAGCTGAAGGAAAGTCCAGTTGCATTCCTACAGCGCATCCGAGACGCCATTCGGCAAAAATACCAGTGCAGACCCTGATGATCAGGTGACGGAGGTGATTATAAAGGGTATTTTTACCAGCCGTGCAGCCCCTGATATAAAGAGGAAGTTACAAAAGAAGGAAGACTTAATGGGTAATGTCTGTAGCACAAATCCTGGAAACTGCAAACAGGGCGTATACTCTCAGAGAAGGAGAAAAGGACAAGAGACAAGTTCGAATGCTAGTAGCAGCAGTACAGGCCGGAGTCAGAGAAAGGCCACAAGAGGGTGGGAGAGGCAGAGGTATAAGGGGGTCGTGGGCGTGGGCGCCCTGGCCCACAAGAAAGATGCCTGGGACGGAACCAGTGTGCCTTATACCGGCGAGGGGGACACTGGAAGAATGACTGCCCAGAGAAAGGGAGAGACTGCACTCCTGTAATGGCAGTGGAAGGACATGAGTAGGGGTGTCGGGGAAACGGACCACCCCACCCCCGGGACCCCGAGTAAAAATGAGGGGGTGGAATTCAGAAATTGATTTTTTGATAGACTCCGGGGCAGCACAGACCACTGTAAATCAACCTCTTCAACTTCCTGTAGCAGGACTCTCTCACTGTCGTGAGTGCCACGGGAAAAAAGACTCAGTGCCCAGTGTATGCTCCTGCAGAATGTGCTCTGGGAGACCGGGCTCTTTCTCACAAATTGGTCTACCTTCCAGATTTCCCAACACCCCTGCTAGGACGAGACCTGCTTTGTCGATTAGGTGCATCACTGCATTTTACCCAGGATGAAATAGCCCTCACATTGCCCCCTGAAAAATGCATGGATAATGACCCTCACGGTTGAACCCTCGGCCATGAACGCTCCCCAGGAGTGGAACCAGTGGGAAGACCAGGTATACCCTTTGGTGTGGGCAGAGGGGGTCCCTGGAAAGGCTACACATCAAACCCCCATTAATATCTCAACTACTGCCAGGAAAAGGTCCAGTACGAATCAAGCATTACCCAATCAAAAGGGAAGCCAGAGAGGGACTGCAGGAGACTATAGACCGTTTCCTAAAGTACGGCATACTGCGAGAGTGTCAGTCAGCCTGGAACACTCCTGTCTTGCCAGTACTGAAGCCTGATGGCACATATCGACTGGTGCAGGACCTAAGGGTGGTTAACGAACGGGTTAAAACTATTCATCCTCTCGTCCCAAACCTGTATACCTTGCTGGCCTCTGTAGGGGGGCAGTATACTCATTTCTCAGTTCTTGATTTGAAAGACGCTTTCTTTACGATTCCAGTTGACCCCCCCCTCTCAGGTGATATTCTCTTTTGAATGGGAGGACAGAAAAAAGGGTTAAGAAACAACTTTGTTGGACAGTATTAGCCCAGGGATTTAAGAACTCTCCCACCCTTTTTGGCCAGTCCTTAGCTAAAGACTTGGAGGAGTGGAATAATGAGCATGAAGTTCTCTTGTTACAATATGTGGATGATTTATTAATTGCTGCCATAGATTTAAACTCCTGCCTTAACGCCACGGTAAGCCTCCTGAACTTTATCGGGCTTCGAGGATATCGGGTGGCTCGAAATAAAGCTCAAATTGCTCTCCCCGAAGTACGATACCTGGGATTTCACATAAGACAGGGGGAGTGCCAGCTTTCAAGTGAGCGAAAGGAGGCTATATGCCAGGTTCCCATCCCAAGCAAGCGTAAGCGGCTCAGGGCATTTCTTGGCATGGCAGGTTTTTGCAGAATATGGATCCCTGAATTTGGACTATGGGCAAAACCACTATATGACTGTGTAAAGGGGCAGACCATGACCCCTTTTATTGGACTCCAGAAGCCGACAAGGCATTTAAGATACTAAAAAGGAAACTAATGGAAGCCCCCGCCCTGGGGTTACCGGACCTTTCTAAACCTTTCCAATTGTATGTGCATGAACGAAAAGGGATGCCTCTGGGAATGCTTACTCAATTGTTGGGGCGTGGAAATGTCCCGTTGCTTATTTCTCCAAACAGCTTGATCCAGTTGCCAAGGGATGGCCGGCGTGTTTACTGCCCCAGTACTTGAGGAAGCTGAAAGTTAACGCTGGGAGGAGTCGTGCAGGTGTATACCCCACATATGGTCCAGGCTCTGCTAGACGCGAAAGGGGGTCTCTGGCTCACCCATGCTCGAGTGGCTCGGTACCAAGCTAAGCTGTTGGAGAACCCTGAAGTGACTCTGCAGCCCTGCCCCTCCCTCAACCCGGCTACTCTCTTACCTGAAATGGAAGAACAAGAGCATGATTGTCTAGACATCATAGATGCACAGTACTCCAGCCGTCCAGACCTACAGGATCAGCCACTTCTCAATGCTGATTGTGAGTGGTACACTGATGGCAGTAGCACTGTTGTAGAAGGGCAAAGGAGGGCAGGTTATGCTGTTGTGACCCTCTATGACGTTGTTGAGGCCAAGGGTTTGCCCGCCGGAACATCTGCTCAAATTGCTGAACTGGTGGCCCTGACCCGGGCGCATAGGTGCTGGTTGCCGAGGCAACCAGTAAAACCAGCTGACAGGAAAGGGCAGGGCTTAGTCCTTCTTAAGCCCAGGTAGGAGGCCAGGAGAGCAGTTCTTGTGCAGCGGCTGTGGGAGCAGGAACTCAGCTCGGACAGGCAGAGGGAAGAACTCTGGCGGTGTGAACATCCCCTGGTTACTGCTGGGGTCGGGGAGCCCTCCCTACCTCTCTCCCTCACTCTCTAGTACGGAGTGAATCTGTTTTGACCGGACGGTCTAGTTTTATGTTGTAGCCCAGGGGCTTTGTTTTGTTATGTTCACTTTTTGACCAGAGGACTGGCTGAGGCTATTAGGTGTTGGAGGAGGCCTCATAGGGACTCCCCAGTACCGTGGGGGTTCCTGGAACCAGAGAGGGCACAGAATTTGTGGGGTGCTTTGGCTCTAGCCCCAGAGCAAGAGGGAGCCTGTGAGGAGCCCCAGAGCGAGAGGGGGGCCGCGAGGAGCCCCAGAGCGAGAGGGGGGCCGTGAGGAGCCCCAGAGCATGGGGAGGGGCCCGTGAGGAGCCCCAGAGTGAGAGGGGGGATGCAAGGAGACCCAGGAGTAAAAAGGAGGGCCAAGACATAACAGGGCCCAGGTCAAACCATGTCACCACCATCTGCGCAGCTTGGGCTGTGGTGTAGGGCAGGAAAAGGAGCCGCAGATACCGCCCCCTCTCACGAGGGCATGAAAAAAGGGCAGCCTTCTGCTGATTACAACAATCTAATAATCAAATAAGATCAAGGCGTAGCAGGAGAGTAAGCAGGTGGTTGGCCCATAACAGGAGGGCAGAGCCACTTCTGGAAAGACTCCGATATTGATACTCCTGTCACAGTCAGTCATAATTTTTAGGATATTTTTAGGATAAAGGGAGCAACAGAGATTAAACAGGAGAGGTGACTTATTATTCATGCGTGGACATCAGAAAATTACAGAGAAACTCCTGTGGGGAGATCACCATTGCCCCCAGCGTGTCTGGTCAGCCTCCCACCTCCAGTGGAGCAATGGCCAACCTATGTCAGGTGGGCATCAGGCTACAGTCTCACATATTCATTCCCATTCATCACAAGCAATCCATAAAGGAAAGGCTCTTGTGGGTGGCCAAGTCAGTATAAGCCCTGTTGAGATGGATGTCTCTGGCCATGCATCCCCATCTCCTTGTAGTCCAATGCTCTCTACTTCCTGACTAGCTCCAACTACTTCAGAGAGGGCATACCTGGATCGATACCTACCCCATGCATTCCCCAGGGTGTGTCTGGTGTGAGGCATACTCCACACCCTTCACTGGTGTTAGACTGATCTTGGCATAGCGCAAATCTTTGTTAGTCTCACCACCAGCTTAGCTGTTGCTCTGCTGGACAGGCAGATCAAGATAATTATCATGGATCCATCTCCCAACTTTCAGGGGAAAACTGAAAATTGAAAATTCAAGTGGGAAGGAAGGTGGGGGGAGGCCACAGAAAATAATGGAAAGTACATCCTAGGCATATACATGAGATGGAAGCTTTTGTTTGGGGGCTGTCAGTAATGATCACCCCAATCACAACATGAGGGAAAAGTCAGCCTGTGACATTGGTGAAGAGCAAGTGAGGTCACAGGTCAGCTCCGCCTTTCAGTGCCTGCCTTCACTGTCAACTCCAGGGCAAACAGTGATGAAATTTTTGCTGGTTTCCACAGACCAGTACTCAGGACTGGGAACTCATTTTCTACTGGTGGCATGTTCATTCACATGGGCTTTTGCTGTGATGTGATTCCACACATCTCTGTTTCTCTCTCTGATCTTGTTGCCACAACACTCCTCATTAGGTGATCCTTTCTAGGCAGCAGGGTCAGGAGAGTGTTCTGCCATCTCAGCCTTCCTTGCACCAGAGAGTCCCCAAGAAATGGAGGGAGAAAAACAGGCCACTATCATTTTGATATGCCCTGATCCATGGTTGTAGTCATCCATATTGTAGCGAGCATGGGGGGATCTAGGCTTTTAAAAAGGTGGGTGCAGATGGTGAGAGATATCATTGCATAGAGTACAACAGATGTCTTTCGCTTTTTAAATAGAAACTAGAAGTTTCACTAAGAAGTAGGGGTCAGAAGCTGGATTATTCTATTTCATATTGAAGCAAAAAAATTAAACGCTTCATTGGAATAAGCATGAATAGGTGATATCTTATATTATATATAGAGACCCAAGAAATTAAAAATTCTCCAAAGATGTTTCATTCAGCCTTCAGTCATTAGAGTTAAATATTTGTCTTTTTTTCCAGCTCGCCATATTGACTTTGCCTCCAATTCTGGACAGTGCCTCCAAAGTGATAGCCATATCTGAGCTCAAGTTTTGTCTGTATGATTGGTGCAAGGGATGAGGTCAGAAAGGTGATTTAAGAACCCCTTCTTCCTGCAAGAAGGGGAGCCATATTGGGGAACATGGACAAAGCACACAGCCTCTGAAACTCTTCCAGGCTCCAGATGCACATGATGCTAGAGTGAGTAAGCTGCTGGAAACTTCTCTAGATACCTAGCTTGCTGTAATATAGGAGTATTTTCAAACAGCTTCTATGCTGGAACAGTTTGCTCTGGCTTATTCTTTGATACTTCTCTAACCTGTAGCCTTCCCCAAGCCTAGCCTCTTTAAGCAAAAACGCTTTTTGCCAGAACATGCTTGGTGGTAAATGCATTGAGAGGCTTTGGGGCAAACCTTTCTACCCCCTTGGGCTGGCTGATTAAGGGAGGCTAGCACCCTCAAGGTCTACCAGGCTTCTGTCCCCCAGGAGACACAGGGCCCAGATAACATTCAGTCCCCTGGGTGGTGGCAGAGTTACCCCAGGCTTCCGGGTATACTCCAGGATGGGGGTTGGCCAGATGTGAGGTGCCCCAGGGGAGGCACTCAGAGGTTGCTACGTGGTTGGGTGCAATGAAAGGCATGGCTTAGTGCGGGAGCACCCACTACTGGCCCGCCACACTCTCTGCTAGACTTTATTTTAATTTGTCCACATTCTTCAGTAGTGGTGGCCCAGAGCTCGACACAGGTCTCCAGATGTGGCCTCAGCACTGCCAAATAGAGTGGAATAATCACTCCCCTGGATCCCCTGGAAATGCTCCTACCAATGCAACCCAGTATGCCATTAGCCTTCTTGGCAACAAGGACACACTGTTGCCTCACATTCAGCTTATTGTCCACTGTAACCTCCAGGTCCTTTTCTGCAGAGCTGCTGCCCAGCCAGTCCATCCCCAGCCTGTACCAGTGCCTGGGACTGTTCTGTTGTAAGTGCTGGATTTTGACCTCTTCACATCTTTTTAACACAGCTGGAAAAACTGAACTTCATTCATTTCTTGCGTCACAGATTTTTCTGGAAGCGCTTTCTCAGACCTGTTAAACACACCCACATCCACTTCAAGACACAGCCCTTGGATCCTTAGGGAAGGTGTGAGAATGCCAGCATAGATACTGTGGTCTGAGTGGAGGTTATCCTAGCATTAACTTGTACCATTTCAGAACTGAAAATTTAAATCCACAGTCTCCCAAGAGACGCCAAACGGGATCCAGCCCACCCCCACATCACCTTAACTCTGCCCGTCTTGGCTTATATCAGCCATTATATAAAGCAGGCTCCTTTCATGTTGGCTTGAGACAAGGGGAAAACAAAACTGAAACAGTGTGATCTGATCTCTCCCCATCTGAATTCAGAGTCTCCACAGAGGTTGGGATAAAGCAGCTCAACTAGCCTACCAAGTCCAGTGGAAAACATATTTGCAGACACCTCCCCAAGAGGGGTGTCCAGATAAGCCACCATTGCCTACTGTGGTGGACGCCTTCTAACAGTTTGGGACAGAAAGGGAAACAGCCTCCACCCTTCTAGGAGGATCAGACCTCCAGGAAAAGGTAAACCAAGGTTTAGTAGGTAGTGTAGGGTCAGGAGCAAGCATGGGGTGCAAGAAGTGGGGGACAGGCTGTAGGGGAGATGGGGTGGGAGGAGCAGGTACAGGTATGGGGGACAAGAAACAGAGAGATGGGGATAGGCAGCAGGGGCAATCAAGTCACAAATGGGAAGGAATGAGGGGATAGAAATTGTGGGCAGACGTGGAGAGACAAGAAAGCAACCTTTCCTTTATTAGATCCTCAACATACCTAATGATAACCAATGTATAAGTTTCCATATATAGAAACTACTTATCAGGTGGTCTTCTAAAATTGGAGGTAGTCTTGGATTTGAGTAAATATTTTAGTTCATGGTGAGGTTTTGGCAACACCTCCAGAACTAGATGCTGGAAATTGCTGTAGCTACAAGCTGGGCTTGGTTCTTTGGCTCTAATGAGCAGTATTAGCTCTCCCTGAGGGCCAGTGTTGTGCTCATTGCCACCCTCTGCCAACCTCACAAGCTGTTGGGCACTCATGATTTTAATGACATTTTTAGGATGAAGAAAAGAACAGAGATTGAACATCAGAGGTGGCTTTTATTATTCATGTAAGGACATGAGAGACTTACAGGGAAACTCCTGTAGGGAGATCACCATTACCCCAGCGGATGTTTCTGACCTCAAGCCCCATCTTCTTGTATTCCAAGGTCTCCACTTTACAACCAGATCCATCTACTTCAGAGAGGGCGTATCTGGATTGATGCATACTCTGCGCGTTCCCCAGGGTGTGTCTGGAGTGAGGCATACTCCCCAGACTTCCGTGATGTTAGATTTATCTTGACAGAGTGCAAAACTTCATCAGTCTCACCACCAGCTTGGCTGTCCCTCTGTTGCAGAGAGAGGAGAGAGAATTATCATGGGTGCATCTCATGACCTCTAGGGGGAGATTTAAAATTGAAAATCCAAGTGTGAAAGGCAGGGTGGGGGAAGGCCAAATAGAATAATGGAAACTACATCCTAGGTGTATACATGAAATGGAGCATCTTCCCCAGAGATCTTCCCATCATAATTGCACGTGGGAGAATTAGGACTTGTCCAGAGAAAGGCAAACAAAATGATCATGGCCCTGGAGCCATTGCTATACGCAGGACACACTAGAAAGCCTACGGCTCTTCCATTTGGAAAGGAGAAGGCTGAAGTGGCATAGAGAATAGTTGTCTTTACCATCATGAAGCGTGTTGCCCAAGTGGCCAGGGAAGTGTTGTTCACCAAGTCCCAGATATACTAGAAGACAGAGAGGGGACTGAATAGCCACCTTCAACTCCCTGCAGGGTGGTTCAAAAAGGGTAGAATTGGACTCTTCTCAGTGGTGGCAGATGACAGAACAAGCAGCAATGGGCTCAAGTTGTAAAAAGGGAGGTTTGGGTTGGCTATTAGGAAAAACTCTCACTATTAAAGCACTGGAACAGGTGAAGCAGAGAGGTTGGAGAATCTCTGTCCTTGGAGGTTTTGAAGACGTGCCTCACCAGAGGCATGGCTGGGATGAAATAGCTGGGAGAGGAAGTAGGACTGGTCCTGCTTTGAGCAGGGGTTTGGATAAATGACCTTTGAAGTGACTTTCTCTATGATTGCATGCCTTTGTGGATCAATCTCATCTTCCTGATTCCTTCTAACCTCTCTCCACTCCACAGGGGAGAACAACCATCTCTCCTTTTGAAGGGGCTTGATGTTCTGTTATTCAAACTATCCTTGCTTCTTCATTATTGCTTTCTGTCAGCTCTTCCTGGAACGCCTCTCTTCTATTTCACATTCCTGAAGACTGTTTTAACTCTAAGTTGAAATCTTAACTCATGGGAGTTCATATTAACTTAGGTGTGGAAATGACTGAGTGTGGAGTACTTGAGGTACTATCAAGACTCTCAAAAACGCTTTATTTTGCTTTGTGAATCAGATGAGACATACATTTAAGTGTCATGACTAAGGGAGTAATAATGCCATATCTTTGGACCATCTTGAATATTAACTTCTTAATTCATTGCGCTTTTATTTAAGCCTATGAGGAAGCTAGGTGTGAGGCTCCTTGGGCAAGGGGATTAAGGGGATTATGGCCCAGTGTAAGGCAAGGGATTGAGACCCAGTTTGGGGGAGTGAGGGCACCAAAAGGGTCCTGAGCCAGGCAGGGAGCCTGGGGAAATGGTAGGGGCTGGGAGCCATTTGGAGGTCGGGGGGGTGGTTTATGAGTCCCAGTGTGAGGGCATAGGGATCAAAAGTCCTGACATGAGGAACAGAGATTGCGAACCAGTGTGAGACAGTGGAGTAATATGGATGCCATCTGTGAGACATGGGACACGGTACAGGCATGGTCAGAACCATGTATATAAGCACTTAGCATCATGGCACATAAATGGGAATCCTTCCACCTTGCTACCATCCTTTAACTGTATCATCAAAGGCATGGCAGGTAAAGTAGGTGGGTGGTTAGCCCTGAGACAAGTGGACAGGCAAATGACTTGACTGGCCTCGAGACATCCACTTGTTACACTCTCCCACTTGCAGTCTCCACAATTGAAGGGCTAGGAAGTTCTAGTTCAAAAACTTTGCCTCAACTTTCAGGATCAATATTTAGTGAAACCCCTTTCCTCCAAGAATGGGTCCAGTGTTTTTATGGATCAAGCTAAACTGTCACTGTCCTCATCTGATAGCAATGAGTCCCACGCTTTAATTACACACTAGGTGAAAAACCTTTCTTTTCTTCATTTTAAACCTGCTCCCTACATGAGTGTTGTCTTCTATGTGATGATGACCAATGACATCTGTACCCCGTGCCTTCAACAACCTAGATTCACCCGTGTTCACATCTCACCTCTGTCCAGAAATGACCACTGTGTGAGAGAGTGGGGCCTTGGAGTGGCTGTGTACTCCCTAGCGCCCCCTACCGTCACATAAGCTGGACTTAGCACCCTTGGATTCTCACCCGCCACGACTTTCATAATAAATAAGTTTAAATGGGAGGCTGCCTTTATCCCCCTGGTGAATGGTACGTATCTTCCTGCCCCTACTGCCTATGGGGTACCTCTGTGCACCCCTGCCT